>NW_023494787.1:42571443-42774972 GCF_904425465.1 Colossoma macropomum
GCACCACAGATCTGCCACCTTACAGCAAGCTCTGATAAAAGTGACACTTTCTTTTGATTTGACGAGGCTACCAACTCATCCGTGATGATTTTCACACCTATATTAATACTATATGTATTTGGACGTATCTACAATATCAATGAATGTGTGGAAAGAAATATACAGGCAAGCAGAAAAGACTATGTAGCAGCTACACTCCGTGCACGAAGATCCCACACACCCACTGTGAATTCTCTGGACAATTACCTGCTCTATTCACAAATGGGTTCACTCGGACATTACCAGACTTTGTACTACAGGGCTGGCAGGGTAAAGCCCAGGTAATGTCCGATACAACCAATTTGGACATTTGCATTCATACATACAGCTCCTCTGAGTAACGTCTGAACAATTTCTGGGTCATTGTGCATGTCTGAAAGGGGCATTAGAAAGACCATTATTCATCCCAGAGCTGTTTCTTCACAGTTGGACGTGAATAGGGTAATATAGGTCAATTTCTTTTAAATTGAGATCATTAAGCCTTAATGATTATACCTCTGAGTCATACAGAAAAGGAAAAGGGAATGTGAACAGGGTGCGATTGAGTGAGTGAGCAGCATCTGACAAAATTAGGGAAATAATTAAGCTTCATACTGGGCTAATCCATCATAATGTCACTTGACCAGCAGCCCACGTTTTCATGAAGACTTTCATGAAAGCTTGTTTTGTTAAGCCACACAATGAAAACAAGGCTTGTGCTAATTTCAAAGCGAATGTCAATCATGCTTCATTTTATGATTCCCCATTAGAACTCATTTGATTGTGACAGAGATCGTGTCTAAACACTCTCTAACAGAGCTTTCAGTAATTTTTGTTGGTATATGACATTTAATACTTAAGACTTTTGTTACACTTGTTGCCTACAACTTACAGCAAAGCAGTATGAGTTAAAGGAATGGGAAAATCCCCTCTTTTGCAAACACAAATAACTATGCATGTGTTTCTAACCAAGAGAATTCATGCTGGAATTCAAGAAAAGGCATTTGTTACTGAGTCATCATGGTATGTGTAGACTAGAGATGGGTGATATGGCAAAATTATACTACCACTATACCTCAAGATATTTTCATGATACTCAATGTGCGTCATGGTATTTCATTTGTAAACTGGAGCCGAAAAAATAACAGGTGGTGCCACATTTAAAAATATAAATATAGTTTAAAAAACTATGAATTTGTTTAATTTGATGTAACATTTCACACACTGCACTGCACCCACTCCAATTAAACAGGAATATCTTTGCTCTGTTTGTAATGAAACATGCAGTTAAGTGTTATAAAAGCACTATATCCACAATATGCTCAGAAAAACACACACAATATGGCAAAACTGATCACGATAACAATTAAAATCGTCTTATTGTCCACCCCAATACTGGATGAAACCTTAGCACACAATAAATCCACAACATGTTTAGAAAAGCATACAGTGACATAATGTGGAAAAATGTATCGAGATAACGTTAAATATCGTCATACTACCCACCCTCAAAGCATACTGGAAGAAATTTTACTACCACAAAACACTGCACCAGAGCAATCTTCCTAAAATGACTTAAAAATGTATAAAAAGTTGCCATTGAGCTCAGAAGTCTAGTGAAGTCCAGTTTAAAAGGAAGGAAAAAATTCAACCAAGAAATCTGACCATTAAGAACAGCTAGAATCTAACGGTTTACCGTGACGAGTGACTGTCAGCGTTCCACGCGCTGAGAGCATCTCGCGTGCTCTTTTTAAATTTTAACAGTCGTTCAAATTAAACGGTTTAATAAAATATAAATGAGAGACTTCAGCTCATCGCATTATCCCACCTGTTTTCCGACAAAACCCCGCCTCCTACGCTAGGATTGGCTGGTAGGATTCGTTTCCTGCGCTATTATTGGCTGGTACTGCTCGTTCCTATTATTGGCTACTATGTTACACTGCGAGACATTCAGTGTCAAAGCGATATAAAGTCTGGAAACAGCGTAGAAAATGTTCCAGCGTAGAACATTGAAAGCCACCTCTCCAAATTCTCCCAAAATGTAGCCAAAAATGACTTTTTGGCCCGACGCCTTCTGGTAAAATTGGTGTACACAAATAGAGACTAATCCAACAGCAAAATCAATATTCTGAGGGTTAAAATGACAAACTCAAATAACTGTGAGCGTGAATTAGTAGCCAGTGACGGGAGGCGAAACTGGGCGGAAAACGGGTGGAGAGAAAACAGCGTGATCTCCACGCGTAATGAAGATCAGTCCATAGCTCTCAGCACGAAACGTTCATTTAAACTCAGTCAAAACCTGCTGTAAAGTTGAAGCCTAAATCAGAAGCGGTGGCCTTTATTTAAGGATAAAGTAGGAACACAACAGGAACCTGTGCGATAAATTAAGGTCAAGATTCAGCCTCAGTGCAAAAATCAATGATAACCCAAAGACTGATTGGTGAAATGAGCGCTGCCTGCTGTGTTCTGCTGTTGGAGCTGTAAACTGAAAGTTTTCGTCTACACCAGTTTGTACAGCAAGTTACTGACTTATTTGCTTCCACAGACCACAACACTGAGCACAACATCGTAGCCAAAGATTTTATTTATATTCACTGTAGCCTTACTCAGGTATAGCCATTTATAACTGCCTAACTGATACAACCGCCCACCAACGGTCTCAAAACAGAGTTTGTGTTTCATTCTTTTGTTAAATTCTTTTTATTTTTTGACAGATCTTCTTGTTGAATCATTCATTTGACCAAAATGGACGGAAACACTCCAAAACGACTGGCTCTAACAGTTGTTTTCCCCGTTACTCCAGTAGCCACATCAGCTAAGGTGAAACTCAAACACACTCCAACACAGACAAACCATAAAACCCAAAGAACCAAAAACGAAGAAAGACAAAAGCAGTGAATATAAGCAGTAAAACCGTTGAACTACCTCAGAGGGGGTTTCAGTCCTCTCGCCACAGCGGTTCATCTTCCGAGCAGGCAAGTTCAAAAGCGAGCTGTACTCTAATCCACTTCTGAAGAGGAACGCGATGAATCCGTATGAAGACGAGGTTTTAAACCGTGTTTTCCTCTCTTCTCTCTGTTTTTTAGCTGAAGTGGTTCAGGCTTACGCGCGAGCAAAGTCTCGCCACACCGGCGCGCGCTCGGAAGAGTTCAGAGTGAAGCGCGAGACCCGCGAGTGCGCTATTAGGATCCCTCTGACGTCACAGATATTAAATAAAGAACGAAACTTGGGATAATAATAAAATAGCATTATCACCAACTGTGACTTTGGAATAAATGAATATTTTTTTAATAGATTATAACCGCGCTCTGTAGCCTAAAACACCCAAATTTCACCTACAGCACTGAATGGACACTGTTAATGCCTGCGGTGCCGAATGAACCCATATGGGCACAAACAATTCCAATGTCAAATGAAGCACCTGAAGTGTTCATATGAAGGACACACCCCTGTATTCTATCCACCCTCATAAATGCCCACTTATGACATTTGTATTTTTTATGTACCAACAATTTTCTGCATGATCATTTTCCAAGCTCTCTTTATTCCTCAGAATTAAAAAGGCTGTCTTTGCTGCTGTGTCTTCTTGACAATAAAGTATGTGGACACCTGACCCTTACACTTATATGAGCTTGTTGGACATCCCATTCCAAAACCATGGGCATTAATGTGGCACTTTATGTGGCTATAGCAGCCTCTACTCTTTTTGGGAAGGCTTTTGAAGTGTGTCTGTGGGAATTTGTGCTCAGTCAGTCGAAAGAGCAATTGTGAGGTCAGGCACTGATGTTGCATGAGAAGGTCTGGCTCGCAACTGATGGTCATCCTGGTCAGGGCTCTGTGCAGGTGATCTTTGGCTTGCGTGCAGCTGCTCAACTATGGAAACCGAAGCGCCCAACACACAGTTCTCTTGCTGATGTTGCTTCCAGAAGCAGTTTGGAACTCTGTAGTGAGTGAAAGGCATTTTTATGCACTTCAGCACTCAGTGGCCTCACTCTGTAAGTTTGCGTGGTTTGCCACTTCATGCCTGATATGTTGTTGCTCCTAGACGTTTCCATTTCACAATAATAACACTCACAGTTGACCGGGGCAGATCTAGCAGGACAGAAATTTCACAAACTGACTTCCGGCAAAGGTGGCATCATATGACTGTGCCACGTTTAAAGTCCCTAAGCTCATCAGTACCACCCATTCTGCTGCCAGTGTTTGTCTATGGAGATTGCATGGCTATGTGCCTGAGTTTATACACCTGTAAGCAATGAGTGTGGCTGAAACACCTGAACTCAATCATTTGGAGGGGTGTCCACATACTTTTGGGCATATAGTGTATGTAAATGATCTCTCTATTGGACCTCATTCAAAAAGCAGTTGGGCCAAAACACTTCACATAATATGAGTGTCAACTGGCGGAGCTAAACTGCTGTAGCCTGGATAGGCAGATGTCTATAAATATGTAGTCACAAAAACAATACATTCAAAACAGGTGGTAATGCAGCTTAGTTTCCATGGACTGTATGGACTGAGGAGTGAATGAAAGACCATTAGGTACAAGTTATTAATTTTTCAGCATCAGGAAAAAAAAACAGAAAATATCTAATTAGCAGAAAATTCAACAGAAGACTCAACGACTATAAATAATATAAAATTATTCAGTATTTAGTGTGTCCAATCGTTGCCTTTATTACAGCTTCCGTTCTTTTCAGGAGACTTGCTTTCAGTTTCTCAGCAAAATCTCCTGAGATATTTTTCCACACCTTCAAAGTTCAGTCTCCGAGGTTGGTTGCATTTTCTGCTTTTCATGATCCAAGCAATCTCATACACACAATGTTAAAAATTAGCATTAAAATTACACAGCTTTTCTTTAATTAATTTACTGAACTCAAACTTCTTAGTTAAGTCAAAGATTCTCAATTTTTTTGTTCTGCTTCTCAGTTGGGTGAATAATATAGAAATAGCTTTTCTGCTAACTGAGTCCCCCACTAGCTGGAACTCTTTCCATCACACAATCCTATCAGACATTTTCTTCTCCTGGGTGCTCACTTGTGGAAGGCTATGGCATCGTTGAGGTTCAAACTCACAGTCATCTCTTGGGATGATGGCTTAGTCCATTGCTCCACTCGAGAAGACCTGAAGTTCACATTTCATGTCCATGAATGGTTAATACATAGTAGAAAATATTCATTGTTTGTGGTGCAACTATTTAATAATTTGCCCCAACAAACAGAGATTGTGAGTTTGATGCCCAGCATTGCCACAGCTGTCCATATCTGGAAACCCAAGAGAAGAAAATGAATGATGTGACTGTGTGATGGAGTGAAAAACACTAATTCTATTTTGTTTACCTAACTGAGACACAGAAATAGAAGAGGGAGTTTGGAGAACTTTTGACTCAACTAAGAAGTTTGAGTTGGTTAAACTCTGGCTAACCCATGAAAAGCAGTGTAATCAGTTGAACTGATGAGTAAATAAATATGTTGAGCTGACCTCATTTTTTACAGTGCATCCAATGATGTTGAGGTCTGGACTCTGGGGTGGTCAGTCCATTGCTCCGAAAACACCAGGAGCTTCTTTACTTGATTTGCAAATTTTCTTCTTTATGTGTAGTTTTGTCTATTTTCTTTTCTCTTGACAGCTACACATCTTTTCAGACCCATAGCACTGAGTTGTCGTCTTACAATGGAAGGATGGACAGAAGCACCTGTGGATGTTTCAGATCTGTGACAAGAGTGGAGCTTGATTTTCTCTCAAAGATGAAAGCTTTAAGTACTGCTTATCTGATGGGGACTGCCTGTGGCTGTTAGGAGTCCCACTTTCTCTGTATCTTTTAGTAATTTTTTGAAAACCTGTTTTTATCACATACTTTCCTTTGATGTTCACCTTCATTATGCAAGTGGATTATCTTATATTTATTCTGCTCGGAAATTCACTTGAAAAATGAATAACTTGAACTTAATGGCTGTTTTGACTAGAAATTAAATAAATGAAAGGTAGTCTCTGACTTTTACACAGTACTGTCCATCAGACTGTGTTATTTAAAAAAAGTAAAGGAAATTTGGTGGGTCCTTTAAGCATAGGTGCAGATAAGTAAAGTAAGAATGAATTCAACGCTGAGCATTTTGATGTGTACATTCTTTTCCATATACAGGCAAAAACATTGAATGTTTGTCCCGAGTAAACACAATAATATTGAATTAACCCCCAACACTATAGATCTGCTTGTGTAACAGTTTATGTACCAGACTCTTCTTTACCGAAATAGGTGTGGAGTCTGCATTTTGAATGTACACAGTTAGAACAGCGGGCCTTCATGATGGAGTGCAGAGTATATCTAACACATAGCTGTTGGATTAGGAGATTAACACTCTCCATTTACATGTAGTAAACAAAAGTAGTCCAGAATATGTGGGCAGTGTTTTAGGACTAATACAGTGCACAGTACATCCCTATGCCTTTTACAGAACACTGAGTTCATGCCACAACCTGAATGTTCCTGCTCTGAATCTTAAAAGCCCAATCATGGATTTTTAGAATAAGAAGTAGAAGATCCAGCAAATCTCCAAAAACACCAAAGGTGGGAGCATGCTGTGTTGAATGCAGTCACTAAGAAAACACTAACTTGAGAACAAAATTTCTGTGAATTTGTCTGACAGCAGGTGGACGAGTGGTGTGCGGAAAGCAACACAGAAAGCACTTCAAGAATCAGTGGGAATACAGACACTGTAGCACAGCCTCCTGAGTATTGGAGCAAGTGGAAAACTAGGAAAAATCTTGCTTAGATTAAACGTCTCTTTTACAGGAATGTCCTAGCCAAGATTGGTAGCTACACATGTAGTTAGTTAACAAATAATAGGTAAAAATTACTCTGCACCAACAGGCTACATATATATCAGCTCAGTGGTTAATCTAAATATTTCTATCAATGACAAGCTGCCTGCTTCCTGGCTGGGTCAGCTAGTGCTGAGTGGTGGTTCTCCCTTGCTGCCTGTTCAGTAAAACAGCATTCACCTTCAAAGTGCAATTTTTCCCATGTGTTATTCTACTATAAATAATTGACAAAATGAATTTGACAAAAATGTAGATTTCTTTGGGCAGTGACAATACATTATATATATATATATATATATATATATATATATATATATTAATCTATATATATAAAGGACATCATTGGTTAATCTAAATATTTCTACCAATGACAATAATATATATGTGTGTGTGTGTGTGTGTGTGTGTCACTGTCCAAAGAAAACCACACATACGTTTTCCCTTTTCTCTATGTTCTATGTTTCTTTAATTAACATAATTAATATATTAGTTGTAAAATCTTATCCGATGTTCATTTTGCACTTGTGTTTTTGTTTTGCTACATGGTGTCAGCCAGAGGAGGAGGACTTCCCTTTTTTGAGTTTTGGTTCCTCTAAGGTTTCTTCCTCTTGCTCTGGAGTTTTTCCTTGACACTGTTGCCACTGGCTTGCTCAGGGGGCTTGAACTCAGATTTTCTGTAAAGCTGCTTTGTGACAATGTAAAAAGCATTACAAATAAATTTGACTTTGATTTGGACAACATTGCTCCCTAACGTCCGCACAAAATCAGCTGTAGTATCCATTACCAATCAGGGCTCATCAGGGTGGCCTGGAAGGTCTGATTAAGTTCTGTGTGTGTAGAAAGGCAGGGAGGTCTACCAGTGTACCAGTGGTCTAAACATTTCCCTATAGAGTGAACATTGCCACAGCAACTTTAACTTAACTGATGGAGTTGACTTGATTGTTATGGTTTCCCTTATACATACAGTGTTACAGGGCATATGATGTTATGGAAAAAGCAAAAAAAGTATTTTTCTTATGATTTATTGCATAGTTGAATAACGGAGTGGTGCGCATGGACAAAAAAGGCCTAAGCCAAGTAGAGACATGTAAGCATTATAGTCTAACTGAGGAAGCTTCCCCAACTGACAAAGCACAATTTCAGTAGCACCACCCAAAGAAAAATAGAATCTACACAGTTTTCCCCTTACCTCAGATGTATTTTATCAGCCAAGACATTCTGAGTGTGCATATTTTGTTTCGCTAGTTTAAAGCTGGAGCTATGAGGCTAATGTAGCTAACAAACACTAGAAGTCCGTAGTCACCCAACCTGCTTAAACCACATCCAGGTCTTCATTAAGGTCATACAGACTTGTCAGTGTGGTTTAGTGCACAAAACTTCAACAGGTGTTGTGCCGCTGCATTTCCATTCATGTGCATGCGCGACGTATGGACACTACAGATTAGATACACTGTTTCTGTTGTCTCTTTCTATATGTAACTGTTGAACTAAAAATAAATGATTATACATAGCAACAACAGAAATTGCAATCTAGAGTCTGTCTGTATAACGTGCATGAACGTGAAAGGTAGTTTTATTCTGCAGTGGAGTCCTGTTGTTTTTCAGTTCAGTTCTGTTTTTCACTTAATTTTTATAGTTCACAGTAAGTCATACTGTGTTCTAAACAGGTCTGTACAACATTAATGAAGACCTGGATTCAGTCTGAGCAGGTTCAGGGAAGTTTTAGGGATGTATTTGAAAAGATGTGCGTGACTATTGACTTCTACTGTTTTTAGCAACTTTATATTCATAGCTCCAGCGCGCAACTGAAAAAACACCAAACAAATTCAGATACAAAACATGTCTTGGTGGATTTACTGGGGTAAGTGGAAAATTGTGGACATTTGATTTTTCATAAAACTATTACTTTAACGGTGATTGCAATCTTGCCCGAACCAAAAAACATGGGTCAAAATGACCTTCTCAGTGAATCATTAGAGATTAGCTTGCATGATACTGATGTATGTTTTAAATTTTCTTACTAGTCTCTCTTACAAGAAGAAACAGAGTCTGATGAATGCACCCATTTATAAAGGCTTATCTCTTTTGGAATCTTTGCTTATGGTTTGTTGTTTCTCAGTAGAAGTTCATTTGTATTGTTTGCTCTTTGTAAAAAAACTCTGATATAATTTGATTAATCATGAAGTAATTCCCAGATTACACAATTACTAATATAATTGCTAGTGACAGCCCTGGTCTGACAGAACTAAATAGACTGTCCAGCTTCCAGCAATCCATATGTTTACATATCAGTTCCATTTTAAGGGGACACTAAGGGTGTTGGTGACTGTGTTGGGGTTACATGGCCTGAACCCAAGGCGTCTGTCACTGACTCCCAATGAAGTGCCAAGTTGACGTAAATACAGAAATACAGCAGTCACAGGTCAGTGAAGATGAATGTGTTAACACTACAGCTGTACTGTTTTTCCTCTAGAGGTGAAAGGAAAGGCCAATGCATCAAGTTAACTTGCATAATGAGAGTAAACGGAGTAAACAATCACATTATAGCCTGCAGGGTCTGTATGGCAGCCCTGCTGAAAAAGGACCATCAGAAAACATTAGGATTAAAACCTAATAGTTTTGCTTTCTAATGGGAATTAGCTTAATGGTTTCCAAAAGAGACCACTAGTTTCCTGTAGAACACCTTTAGGTCCCATTAAGAAACGTGCATTTAGAATCAGCCACTGGTCACCTGTTCAACTATAAGAATCCTTTACATTTTGATATCAACCCATCAAGAAACCAAAACACATTACAAAACCATCAGGAAGCAACAGACACACTTAGTGATTTCTGTAGGTTTTCCTCAGCAGGGAGGCAATACGCGTCTTGTATGCTGTTCTAAATGATTTTTTTTATTATGGATGATGGATGATATAAAACATAGAAAATGCACTAGCAACAGGCAGTTTGTCAAAAGTTCAAAGCGTATTTTTCCTCCAAAATCTCCGCTTTACCTGTGAACTTTGTCCCTCTGCGCAGTTCACTGGCCTCATGTGCAGATAAGCCAGAGTGAGTCAATACAAGACACAGACTTTTACTCAAAACAGCTGCCTCATCCCAGGAGGAAAACTGCTGAGGCCATTTTTTTCCCTGAATTTACAAAGTTGCACATCTTTGCATCAACATTACTAGAACTTTTATTAGCTGTTCATTTGAAGGGCCCATATCCTTCATGTTTCTTGCATTTTATGTTTTCCTTTGAGGTCTATTTATGTTGTTTATATGTTATTATGTACTGTATTGTGTTGATTCATTTTTACATCACATTTTCCAACCTCTCTTCTCTCTCTTATTCATTGGAACTAAACAGGATGTTGTCACTGTGCCTTTAAGACTGATATATGTAAATGACTTGTCTTTGGCTTTCCTGTATTGTGCCTCATTCAAAAAGCCCTGAGAGGTGAAACACTCATTATATCTTCAGCGTGAATGGGAGCGTCTAAACTGATGGAGGCAGAATAGGCAGATAAATGTAAATGAGTTGTTTTATTATGACATTGCAACAATAAAGAATTCAAAATGGCTGTTTTTGCAGCTTAGTTTTCATGGATTCTATGGTCTGGGGGGGTTAACAGGACATTTCGAAACTTCAGCAATGTTTTCATCCTACATGTTCCTTTAGTCCAAAAAAAGCCAGGGGACTTTGGTTTTCCATGATTTGGTCCCTTTTATGTAACTTTGCCATTGTCTGCTGTAAAACCTTAAGCTCTACATAAACCTTTCACCTCTTGAGAGAAAAAGGGTGACCTCAACGTATCTTAGGCCATGCATTTCTTCTTTATCACTTGCATTGCACCATCAGGAAAAGAAGCAAATATATGCTACACAAATGACAGAAGGCAATGGATGTTACCTCCCGTGCCTGGGCCTCTAACTGAACTTCGTCCAGCATGGTCAGCAACTGAGACTGAGTATTCCCTGCAGTGGAGCTCCTCACTAGTCCATCTGTCTCAGCTCCCACGACAAACCTGCAGTCAGAAACACTCTTAAAAATAAAGGTTCCTAAATGGTTCTTGGCCTGAATGTATGGTTCTAAGATAAACATTTTATTAGCAGAGAACCTTTACATTATGTAAATGTTCTTTAGGCTCTTTCGTTCTGTTATCATTTACAGTTTATTAAACAAACATCCTTGAAAAAGGTTTTTAAAGGGAAATTCCACTGATTTTTCAAAATATCTACATAACTAATTGGCAGAGATTACAACAAAGACATTTAGAGTGGTCTGGCGTGAAAAGCCTCATTGTAGAGAAAATGACTCAGTGTCTTTACAGCTGTGGTGATAGGAACCGGGGGCTACATTACAGAAACTTCTTAACTCTGAAATCTTATCTGCTTAGTCACCATGACAACTTCACTTAAGATGGAATTTAGTACAGAAGCTATTACAGAACAAAAGTTCATAATCCTATCCTAACTCAAGATAGGAAAACAGCATTACAGAAACATCCTAACTAGACAAAATTTCCTAAATTCTGTCCTAAATTTAAAACAACACCAGAGGTGTCGTAACTTCTGTTTTAACCGTCTGTTTCTATTGGTTTATGACTAGTGACTGGCTAACTAACTCGATTATTTTACGTTTCAGTTGTGCGCGTGTGGTCGGTTGCTAGGTCCCAGGCATGAGAGTTGATTGTCGACAAGTTAAGCAAGTTAAGATTTCATAACTTTAGATAAGAAGCTGTGAGATAAGATTCCTACACTAAGATAAGATTTTCTTCTGTAATACAAACTTGTGAAAAACCTTATCCTGACTTGTCAGATCTTAAGTTAAGACTGTCACGCTTCCTGGTTCTCATTCAGACTTTCATTCCATTGCGGACTCCACTTCCCAGAATCCCTCAGTTTGTCACGTGACTCCACCAACCAATCACAAGACTGCCAGCAGATCTGTATTGATTAGCATCACTTGTGTTTCCATGTATACAAGCCTGTTTGTTTGACCCCTTGCTTTTTTTTATATCTGACTCTGTTATTGTCTTTGCCCATGCATTGTTTTGTTAAGCTGATTTCTGACCTGGTCTGGTGTTAACCTTGTTATTTCAGTTAGTTCTCCTTTTAATTAACCTTATGGTTTATCTATTATCTGCGAGTGTGTGATTTGTCAACCCAGCATTACAAGGACAAAAAGATAAGAAGTTTGTAATATGTAATTCAAAGCTGTAATATGGCCCCTGGGGTCTACGACACAAATATAGCCATTTTATTTGCCAGAAAAAATAAATCTGCTGAGTTTTATAGGTAATGTTGATGACAGTAAAACAATAGTAAATTTAAAAAATATATGTTTTCTTTAGGTACTGTTATGCCTGACAACAGCCTGCATGTACCTCTCCACCATGAATGGATTTTAAATATTATGTTTTAAGGCAAAAACCTCAGGCAGTGTATTCATAACTATTTTATGTAATAGGTTTCTGTCAGGTAGCTTTTAGAGGCATCAAACACTTTGGACGTCTGGTTACTATCACCACCACCGTGAACAATTCTGTTCTCTACAATGGAGCATTTCACACCAAACCAGTTTGAATGTATTTTTTTTACCTCTTAACTATTCAAATAGGCAAATGTTTTGAAAAAAATATATGTATCTCCCCTTTAAGAGAAGCAAAAGTGGTTCTTTTACTGTCCCAAAAAACAATTTTTGTCACCTTTATTGCTGAGTGATGTATTGAATGTACTTGACTCCATTGTGTACAGCATTTCCACATGAATGAAATGTTACATCAACATGGTTCAATCTTTCAGTTTACTTTTGATAATTAATTATGTTGATGTAATATATTTTCTTCACACTGACAGTTTGTGCACATTTAATTCAAGCAAATTCAGGGCATCATTGTTCAGCGGATGAAGGCACAGTTAGTGGATGGAAATAAAACTAGAAGCATGAAAACAGACACAAATATCGATCGACCCCTTTCATGCTAAATGCCAGATGGAACTCTTCATCTATACGGTACTTTTCCCATGAAAATGGCAAACCCCAAAAGGCTCTTTAGGAGAATTAATCTAAGGGAGCTGACAGTCTGACATATGGGCTGCGTTGCACAACCTAACTTTGCATCATAGAGAGCAAAAACTGCACTGCGTCTAGTTCCACAGACTGAAGCTGCGGTCCAGAGTGAGGTCAGCGAATTGCATAAGCCCCATCAACTCTTTGCAGTTTGGAGGTGGAGAAACAGCTATGAAAGGAGAACTGGATAAATTAGACAAATACAATGTCCTGTAAAAAACAACATGGTCAACAGTTGCTTTAGGTCACAGCCATTCAGCAGGCTGAGAAGATTAGCCGTTTCATGAAAAGGCTTCCTTATTGTTTGGGGGCGGTGTGTTGAAACAGCTGCCACACTTAATTACTTAAATTGTCATTTTCCAAGACACTAATTAATTGCCTAGAGATTAAATGAGTTGGACCGATGCCCCCTGTAATTTGTTATAGACACAGGACAAGTAGTACAAGTCCCTTGGCAGCGGCCCTTAATGTTCAGGACATGAGATCCTCATCAAAGTCTGTTTCCATCCTGACGTACTGTATAGTAGTGCAAGCATGTCATTGATGCGACATTGCCTAACTGAAACAGGAATAATGTTCAGCAGATCCTCAGCAAAAAGGCACAGGTGCACACAGTTATCCGATGAACAAATAAAAGGTCTTCTGTCATGCTGAGAAAACCATTTGTCATCAGTGCTCGTGATAACATCCCGTCCTATGTCTACTCACCAAACATTGATTTCAAAGGCCCTCATTTACTCACTCAATGTCCTGGTACATGTGCTCATCCACAGACAAAGGTGTGGAGTGGCTACTTAACTAAGAGTGTACATAACATTATGTCCATATAGAACACTTAGCTGCCCTCAGATGACTTTAGATCTCACACAAGATTAAATTAACCCCCCTACTGTTATCCTCAACCATTACCTCTGTCCACTATGTATTCTGAGCTGCGTAATCTCTTGCCTTGAATTTATATAACCATGTTTGAGATCATATAATGATAATAAGTTTTAGTTATTTATCTTTCTCAAACAAACCCAAGGACGCTTTACAGAAGTAACAAAATGCATAATCAACAACAAATAAAACAACCCACAGTACACTCACTCACACACACAGAGTTTCCCAATTGGCGGTAGCGTCGCTCATACAGCTGAACACCACTGGTTCAGGCAGCCTCATAGCTGCAGTGTAACGTCATGCAAGCAGCCTGCCCTGGCAGCGACATAGCTACTAGATAGCATTGCTCAAACAGTCAGCCCAGACAGCCATGTAGCTACAACATAGAATTGCTTAAACAATAGATCCAGACAGCCACAAAGCTACAATATAGCATTGTTTAAACAGCCAGCCCAGGCAGCCACGTAGCTACAATATAGCGGTACTTAAACAGCTGGGCCAGGCAGCAACATAGCTACTAGATAGCGTCTCTCAAACAGTCGGCCCAGACAGCCATGTAGCTACAACTTAAAATTGCTTAAACATCCGACCCAAACGGCCACATAGCTAAGATATAGCAGTGCTTAAACAGCTGGCCCAGGCAGTGAAGTAGCTATGATATGACATTGCTTAAACAGCTGGCCCAGGCAGTGATGTAGCTTTGATATGACATTGCTTAAACAGCTGGCCCGGGCAGTGATGGAACTATGTTATAATATTGCTTAAACAGCTGGCCCAGGCAGCCATGTAGCTGCCATGTAGCATCACGCAAGCAGCCAGCTTAGGGTGCCACATAGCTACGATATAGCATAGTTCAAACTGCTGGCCCAGGAAGCCACGTAGCTGTGATGTAATGGCCGGCCTAAGCAGATTTGTAGCTGCAATATGTTGTCGAACAAGCGGCTAGTCCAGGCAGCCATGTAGCTCCGATGTAGCAAGGCTCAAGTAGCCAACCCAAGCAGCCTTGCAATTATGGTGTAGTGTCACTCATACAATCATCCCAAGAAGCCTCTGAACGACAGGGGAAAGTCACTCTTGGCCGCTATCTTGGTGAATTTAATGGCAAACTCCTTCGCCAGCAGGAAAACATTAAAACATATATAGAAATAATACGAAACAAACAAAACCGAGGTAAGGCAGCAGCCATATTACACTGCACTAGAACACATATGCACATAGGAATTTCTGTGGAATTTCTTTCTTAGGAAACGCTCACCTTTTCACCTTTGAAGGTTAGTATAAAGGAGCCTTTAAATTGCATTAATATCATAATGTTCATATCATACTGTGAGATGTTCACGCAAAAGACAGATTGTGTCAAGTGGTGTAAAAAAAAAAGTTACCACACCAAATTCTCAAAAGGTTTTCCATGAAGCAGATGCATAAACAAGGTTGCCAATGGAATACAAGTATTAGGGATATATAGTTAGAATATAAAATGTAGGTATCCGAATTGACTAGGGATGCACTGCTATGGGAATTCTGAACCGCAACCGATTTGACTCAGATATTCAGTCCAAGTTACATTGTGAAAATGCAGTATTATTGTTACTTTTTACATTTTTAAGAGAATACCTTTAAACTGAGCTGAACAGTCTCTTCAGTAGCGGATATGTTCACCAGTGATAAGCTGAGCATCTGTGTTGTGCTGGACTCATGCATATGTTTTTGTTTGACGCTAAAAAAAATAAATGAAGGGACTTAGAAGATGGATGGATGGATGATTTAAGAAATTATAAAAGAAATAAAGAACAGAAAAGACTGTTCACAGTGGTGTTGATAAGAACCAGATGTCTGAAGAGTTTAATGCTCCTAAAACTGCCTCACAGAGAGTTATTAAATGAAATGCTTACCAATATGCTGTCTGATGTCTGAGACATTGTTGTTCAAAGGTTTAAGATAAGCCTATGGCTTTTCTAAAGCCATATGTGTTCTTTAATGGCAGAGAGGTACCATGCAGGGCTTTGGAAGGCAAAATAATCCCCAAAGAAAATTTCATTTTTCATCAATGTTACATATAAAAACATTCAGACAACACATGTAGGTTCACTGGTGGTTTTGGATAGTAAATAAAATGGCTCTATTTGGGGTTTAGATATTACAGCCTCTGGTTCCTATCACCGTCACTGTATAGACATCCAGTATGTTTCTGCTGAATGAACCATTTCACATCAAACTGCTCTGAATGACTTCTCAACTGTTAATTTAATTAAACTGTTAGAAATTAATTTCAAAAATGGTAGAATTCCTGAGTAGAAACTCTTTTTTAAGAGAGACTAATAACAAACATTTAAAGTGCCAACGAGTAGCAGCAAGGAACAGTGTGAATTATGTACAAATGTTTTTCATTAGCCTTTTCAATATGTATTCTAAATGGGTTCTGAATATGTTTTTAAGTATTATATATTGTAACAGAATATGTTACTGAATACAATTAAGACAGTATATTCAAAGTTCAGACCAATTTATTTTACAGTATTCTGCCCAATATTGTGCATAAGGCTCCCAAAATGAAGCACCCGAATCCAGCAAGTTTGGCAACACTCTACAGGTAGAATCATAGGTTCCAGTATAATTGTGCTTAAAACTCAGAGACATGCATTCAGAGCTGATAAAGAACTGTGAATAAGATAACACCTATGTATAGAAAGTTTACAAAGCAGCAACCTTTTTGCCAGTAGAGGGGGCTATTGTGCCAAATCTGTAGTCAATTCTTTATGAAGAAAAAATGTCAAATTCTTAAAACTTATAATTATATTACTTAATTATAAGTGCTGTCCATGAGTACATGGCTTCACTGTGATCAGCTTGAGTACAGTTTAGCATGGTTGTATTCTACAAAACGGAGCCCAATATGACTTTAGAGCCAAACTCTAGGCCTGTGTTTTCACTCAGAACCTTTCTTTATGCTTTGAGCTCTAGTTTCTTATGTGGGAGGTTCACAAAAGGAGTCCTCTGACTTTAAAAAGTAATTGGAAGCCAACATTGTTGTTTATAAGCTGTATTGTTGTTTCTTGAGTCTCTGCCAGCAACCTGAGAGGTGAGATATCTGTCAAGTGCCAGATGTTGGCAGCAGATCAGAACGTCCACCTCAATAGGACATTCTTGGAATTTTTTTGGTTAGTTCCTCACAGGCTTTCAAATATGTTGATAATTACAGTGCTGTGTTCAAATATTGCAACCAGGATGACAAAACTGCCATGAGAGCAAACACATAGTGTGACACTTGTATTTCTAATGTGTCTGTGCTTTAATTGAACTATTTCAGCCATGATTGTCACAATTTTAAAGAAAAATACATACTTTGAAATATCCTGAAATGAAAGGTGGCAACACATTTTCTCTTATTTCTGCCTATTCTGCTGGAGTCAGGCAAGGATGGAAATTTAGATTTTTTGCCCATATTTTTTAAGGGCACTGTACACAGACAAAAAGCAAAATTCAAAATAAAGTACACTATTCAACAGGTCTTGTTATTGTCAGAGAACATTTTCATGTTCCTAGAAGTACAACAAGCAGCAGTGCGATGAGCTCCCTATGTGAATGTTCAGTTCAAGTTGGTTACATTTTCTGCTAAAAATGACAAATTTAGACTCATCAGTCTGTAAAACCTTACTCCACATCACAGATGTCCAGGTGTGTTCATGTTCCAGTGCAAGTTTGCTTCTTTTTTTGCCAATTTCCTTTTCTCAGAAAGGGCTTCTTTACAGCTCTACATCATTTCAGACCCATAGTGTTGAATTGTCTTCTCACAGTTGAAGGATGGACAGAAACACTTGTGTTCAAAAGCTGATAAATTTGCTTTTATTCAACATTGCTCATTTGTCTTTAACATGTCCACCATGTCACACAAAATATTAAGAGAATACAGATATTTATTAACTTTTTTGCAGTATTCACAGAATCTCTCATAATTAACTGTTAACGTTAGAAGGTCTAAACTTAACAAGCAGTCTGGAGGCATGTTTAGTCTGAATATTGCACCCCATCACATTCCTCTCTGACACAGGTTCAATATAATGATATTGTCAAAAATATAAAACTGGTTACTAAGATGGAATAATCGTTTTTCAGTAAGAGCAATAGGTAACTGAAACTTTGCAGGCCAAAAAACCTGTCAATATTCTATGTTAATTTTCCATTAAACACACTATATGGACAAAAGTATTAGGACACACCTCTTAATCATTGAATTCTGGTGTTTCCATGAGTCTCATTGCTACAGTTGTGTAAAATCAAGCGCTTGGACATGCAGTCTGCCTTTACAAACATTTGTGAAAGAATGGATCGTTCTAAAGTGCTAAATGAATTAGAGCGTGGTGCTGTAATACGATGGAACCATAGCAATAAGTCAGTTTGTGAAATTTATTCCCTCCTAGATATTCCATGATCAGCTGTGAGTGGTATTATTGAAAAGTGGAAGCATTTAGGAACCACAGCAATTCAGCCACGAAAAAAGTTACAGAGCAGGTCGCCGAGTGCTGAGGCTCATAGTGCATAAAAGTTGCCAACGCTCTGCTGACTCAATAACTGCAGAGTTCTAAACCTCCTCTGGCATCAACATAAGCACAAAAACTATGCAGCGGGAGCTTCATGGCATGGGTTTCCATGGCTGAGCAGCTGCATGCAAGCCTTACAACTGCCACTGGAGCAGTGGAAACATATTCTGTGGAGAGATGAATCATGCTTCTCTATCTGGTAGTCTGATGGACAAGTCTGGGTTTGGTGAATGCCAGGAGAACATTACCTGCCTGACTGCATTGTGCCACCTGTAAAGTTTGGTGGAGGAGGGATGATGCTATGGGGTTGTTTTTCAGGGGTTGGTCTAGACCCCTTAGTTCCAGTGATGGTTCATAAAGGCATGGTATGTTTGATGTGGAAGGACTTGACAGGCCCTCACAGAACACTGACCTTAACTCCATCGATTCATCTAGATGAACTAGAACGGAGATTGTGAGCCAGGCCCTCTCGTCCAACATCAGTGTCTGACCTCACAAATGCTCTTCTGGATGAATTCCCACAGACACACTCCAAAGTCTTGTAGAAAGCTTCCCAGAAGAGTGGAAGCTGTTATAGCTGCAAAGGGGAACCAACTCTATATTAATGCCTATGGATTTAGAAAGGGATGTCATAAAAGCTCCTGTAGGTATAATGTGTAGGTGTCCCAGTACTTTTGTCTATATAGTGTACGTTTCCTGCTTTTTTTCTGACAATGAAAAAAGAATAACTTAATGAATAACTTAATAAAAGTGTGGTCTCTGATTTTTTAACAATGCTATATATAATCAACCTATTTTAATATCAATGCTTTTCCAAATGTATGAAACTTCCATGTCGCTCAATTTTATTGGCCAAACGATATATCTGTCAGGCCATAGTTGCAGTTCACTGGACCGGCAGCAGAAGTGTCAGGCATTTGTAGAGTAATTATTCTGTTTTCCAAGCACCGTTGCCCTCTCAGCATCCACCGTCTTTCAGCTGTCACTACCAGTTTGGTGGGCTTTCTTATGCTGTCCCAGCAAATGAATGCAATAACTTTTTTTCTGTAATCCTAGAGCTCTGATATGCAAAACAGAGACTGCCTTCTGTTATTTCATATCAGTTTTTAGAAAGTGATACAAAAGTTCTTTTTGTTTGGTCGGCTTTGGTGGTGAGATCAGACGACGTTTGACTAGAGAGAAACAAAGAGAGAGGGAATTGGGCTGGCTGATGATTAATGAGAGCAAGGATAAAACCATTACCATTTGTCTGGATTACAGAGATATTAGATTAAAGCTGCCCAGCTGTCACTCGCAAATCACGACAATACCTCTAGCAGGCTGCTTGAAATGGACAAATTAAGATTCAAACTATTGATGCCAAGGTGCTGTGTATGCTGCTGCTGTACATCATTACCCTGTATAAAGTTCTGAGGTGTTGAGAATAGTTTGATTATCAGTCTCAGCCTATGAATGATGATTGAATGCATGTGGCATATCAGATTAGCTTACCTGAAGCAATTGCTCCTGACTGCTTGACTGCATCATGTTCTCTCACTGTAACCCTTTTTATCACAGCATAGTTGCCACTAGAGACAGTAAACATTATATTCACACCCTTCAACCTGTATAAATGCACCAATACCATATAGAACAATTGAGCCTAAACACATTTAAATACACATATTAAAGGCACTTAGAAAGAGAGAGAGACAGAGACAGTGCAAAGTCAGGCTATGTTCTGAGATAAGCTGACAAAATTAAAAATCTGATGATTAATGAGAGCAAGGATAAAACCATTACCATTTGTCAGGTATAGTCTTCAGGCTGTGATCGAGAAGTAAATGTATCTTTGTTAAGGCATGTTTAAGTAATACTCTCAAGACACAGCAACTTTCATGTTTTCCTGCAATCAGCCTGAACAATGATCTAATTACAGCACAACATCTTTTTAAATTCCTCCCACGTGAGATTATATGTTTTGTTCATGTACAGCATGAGCGTAACAAAAGAATTTCTTGTGAATTAATATAATGGCGCTTATACACCACCACCTGCAGTCTAATCACAGCACTTTTTAAGCTAATAAGACTAAACAAAAGAAAGTGAAAAATAAATCCGAGCTGACAGAATTATTCGTTCATGGGGAACCTGTAGTCTAAGCTACTCATATCAGGGCCTTATAAACCCATATACCTCCAAAATTGCAACAAAAGCATATTATGTAAAGGTAAACCATGTGGGGTGACACCTATGTATGTAGCTAACAACTGTCAGGTTTGATAGATGTCTAAAACTACTATTTTATTACATTAGGCCTACATACCTGTAGCATATGTTAAATGATCAGAATTAACTTAATTTAAAAAATCTTTAACCGGTTTAGGAGCATTGTGTTACAAGGGTTCATATTTTAGCCTAACTATGTATGCTAGATTTGTCATGTTTTGCCAGTGATTTCAAATATGTCTTTGGAATGTTATTGTGGCTTTTAGTTTCAGGTTTATGTGTCTCTCTCTCCATTCAAAGATACAGGAGTCTGGTTTAGTCTGAAGGAAATAACTGCATGCTGTTGCCATGATGGCCTATGAATGAACACATGTAGAACACAAAAATGGAAATGGAAATAATTTTATTATTCTATTCCATTAATAAGCAGTGGGGAACTGTGACTATTAAAGAAAAGCCTTCAGTTCAGGTCATAAATGTCAAAACCCCATCAAAAATGAGGAAAAAACATTTCTGTGATAATGCTAATTTCTCCAAGCGCCCCTAGGAGATTCTAGTAATTTGTTAGCTATGCTAACAGTGACTTGTGTATCATTTTTGGCCGATCCAGATTACACATAAACATTTGCAGCTTGTAAAAGACATGGCATATGCTTTGTTTGAAGCTTGTAACATACATATATTTTACCATGTGTGTAGTAGTTTTCTTTCAGTAAATATTTTTGGCATAGAGCTGCTGCTGCTGCTGCTGTTTTCCATTTCTAACAACTGACCAAAACTTGGTTAGACTACCTCTTAAATTTGTGGTCTTTAACTTATCTAGGACATCCAGATGACCTAGAGTGATGTTTTTTTTCACAAAATTGGTCTCACTCATTGTAAATCACAACGTAATTGGTTGATTCCAATGTCAGTTCCTAATTATGTTAGTGTTAATTTGACACATTTAGGCCTCTACGCTCATGAGAGCGGCGCACTCCCATGGCAGCCACCACAGTATTAGTACAGTACATGCAGAGTTTTAATACAACAAGCTTAATGAAGATGAAGACACAACAAGCATGAATGAGGATGAAGCCAGAATGGATAGAAGATGAATGAAGGAAGATGAGGATAAAATGAATAGAAACTAACTAAAAATTACAGATATATTCCACAGACATCATTAGGCTTTCTCACACATTCAGAATGGATTTCGCATTGCTGTGGAGATGGTTATTGTTGATTTGTTTCAGTGGAGTAACAATAAGAGGCCAGTGAAGTGTGAAGTATTTGATTGTGTGCTTTTATTATATCAAAATAAATGAGAAAACATCATTGATGAGATCACATTACTGATGGAGAGGAACAGAATATAAGTCATCAGACTTTGCATTCAAGAATTAATCTTTCTCTTCTAATAATCTCAATACTTTTTTCCATTTCGTTTTTGCTTTTTAGGGGAAAGATTTGGCTAGACTAGAGGACTAGAATACTTTATAGAATTACTGGACTTGAAATTAAAGTGAATAGTGTCTCTGAATATGCACATGCTTGACCTGAGTGGAGAGATACTCAGATAAGCACAGAGCATTAGCACTGCTATGGCATTCTCTCTCTTGCCTACAGGGCAGTTGCGCCAGGCTGGCATTATAAACATGCCCGATAGGCCTGTGGGCATGACTAGGCTTCACTTAACAAACTCAGCCAAGGCTGAGCAATGGTCATGCTCACTGGCGTGCACTCGGTTTCATGGTTGGGACGCTGATCAAGAGGTGCTGACAGACGCACCGGGAAGCTATGACGACAATTCTCACCCTTCTCTCTCCACAATGACAGAGAATTCAGTAATTGGTTTGCCCCTCATTGGAGAAAGAGAAGAGGGAACGTGATAGACGTGTAATACACACAGCCAATCTCACCTGCTGTCAACAGGGTCAAATGAAAGACTCCAGCAACTGACCCAGATTAAAAGGTTAGTGTCAACATACAGTGGTAATCGGGGGGGCAGGGTCACGAGCAATTTACAGCCATTAAAGATGGTGCAGATCCACCCAGGCACTAACTTTCACAGCAGGGGCCTGAAGAAAAAAAAGCTATTTTCTGCTTTGACAGGAAGCTCTCAGACGGCGGAGTGTGTATAATCAGTTTGAGAGGCGAGGCAGGTGTTTACGTTGGGAGACAGCTGAAAGACAATGGGATCCCATCATGCCTGGTGGCTGAGGTCCTGGCCCTGGCCCCTGTCCCCACGAGTAAAAATAAAAATAACCCCCGGCTCCAGAACACGTCGCCAGGCATCAGTCATAACCTGCCAGTGACTCTCCCATTCTCGCTCATTCTCTCTTTCTCCCACACACACACGCACACACACACACACACTCTCTTTCTCTTTCCCTCTCCCACTCTCTCTCTCATTCTGGGTGTCTCTCTCCCACACCCTCTCATTCTCTCCCTCTCTCTTTCTCTCCCATGCTCTCTTACTCCCTCTCTCTCTCCCATTCTGTCTCTCTCTATCTCTCTCTCTCTTTACCATACTTTCCCATCATCAGCATTCAAACATCTTACACTATAGAACTTGTACTTTCAGGATATTAAAGGGACCAAATTCTACATTTTTATTGGATTACATTGTGCCTTACTAAAAATGCAGAAGTGTGGAACAAACTACTGAGTTTAATTAAAACGTTCAAAGAAGTCAGTTTAAAACAACCTTCAGCCACTACTTTTACAGGTGCGGATTCTTTGGAAGGCGGCAGCAATCCCTTTCCTTGCCAACTGTCAGGAAAAGCACAACATTTAATTGCTTTAATTGTTTAATCTTTCACTCCAATAACTCTGCTACAGACTGTCTGCAGGAACAACACTCCATATCACTTCAGTGTGAATGAGTGGCCAATCTGCTGTAGGCTAAAAGGTTGGTCATATGTAAATGTAGTCATGCTTGTGACATCACAATCGTGATGGGGCCTGTTTTTGCTGCTTGGACTGGACGGGCTGTCAAATGACTGGTTTGTTTTGAAACCTTAACATTGTTTATATAGTATGGAAAAGAATGAAAAGAAAAAAAGGAAAATTAGATTTTTCATGATATGTAAACATTGCGATAGATAGAAATGTTCTCTCATCTATGTGCAGTCCATCCAGTTTAATGCGATACAAGACTCCATTTTCTTAACAGCGTTACTATTATTTCAAATGCTTTATTGATCCAGTTTTTGAAGAAAAGCTGTTTTGGGCTTTCATTTGTGTACTTTTTGCAATCTGCCTTATGAAGAGATGAAAATATGTGCTTCAGTGTAGACTTATCTATGTGCGCTTTTTTCTGACTTGGTCCTCAGAGGCCTCAGATGCATCCGTGTTTTTCTGTCCCTGGAGGAAAGC
Source organism: Colossoma macropomum (assembly GCF_904425465.1). Taxonomy (NCBI): domain Eukaryota; kingdom Metazoa; phylum Chordata; class Actinopteri; order Characiformes; family Serrasalmidae; genus Colossoma; species Colossoma macropomum. Next base: position 42,595,333 of record NW_023494787.1, read on the forward strand.
CAGGCCTCTCTTGACAAATAGCCAGTGTAAGTGCTATAGTCTTGTTGGACTATTTGAGCTGAATGGAAAGTGGCTTGAAGAGCCAGTAAGGCTCCAAAGTTGTTGGTGCAGTTTGTAAAAGCTCATTCTTAATGCACATACTTCACTCAGATTACAGCGCATCGGAAACTCTTTCTTCTGAACCGAGAACACCATTGCTTTATTTAATTCCAAATGCCTTGGTGCTTTATATTTGTTGGGAAAAAAGACATAAGAGATGAAAAAAACAACAAAAAAGAAGAAAAACAGCACAGATTAAAGCATTCATCCAGTCTGTAAATAGGGGCTAAAGAGTCACACATTTCTTTAAGAGAAAAAGAAAAAGAGTTTTCATCTATATGGTGCGTTCTGGAACTTTTGCCTATAATGTTGGTTCAGTCTTGCAGGGAAAATGTATGAGGGAAATTATTTTATGTTGTTTCAGGAGCCGCTCCTGGCAATATCTGCAAATATCAAATAAATGGCGTCTCGCTTCCCGGGCAGAGCATCTCGCCACAGGCAAAGGCATGAACTCGCGGTTCATTCCAGGCTTTTTTGTTTTTTCCAAAAAGTTTGCTGCCTTTTTCATATCTGATTATACAATGCCCAGCGCAACATTATTGGCTTCAGTGACACAATATGATGATCAGCCAAGAGAACAATTATTACTACAATTAAAATAACCAGTCTTAACAATTCCATTCTTAGGAGGCCTTCACACAATGGATTTTTAAACATGAGGCACGCTTATTAGAGGGCGGATTAATGCATTTGATTGACAAGTAGGTAAAAACAACTGAGCCCTTGCAACATTTTTTTCATTCCCTTGCAATTCACCCTGGACAGGTCACCAGTCCATTGTAGGGCAGGCAAACAGACAGACATATACATTCACACTTTGGGGCAATTTAGCATGTCCATTCGGACTGACCGCATATCTTTGGACTGTGGGAGGAAACCTACACAGAAACAGGGAGAACATGTAAACTCCACACAGACAGGACTCAGGACACCTGGCTGGGAATCAAACCCAGGCCCTTCTTGCTGTGAGGTGACAGCGCTACCCACTGTGTCACCTCGCCACCCTTCAAGATTGTAAGTTGGAACTTGGAAAATAACAGTCTCATTTATAAAAAAAATTATAAATAATGTTCTCTGCATTTGTGTACACATAATTTATAAAACCATGATCATGAATCATGTACTGTAAAGCCAGTAGCACACTGGCACTGCCATTTTGAAACATCAGGTTAGAAACTCATATTAATTTATACACATTTTCACATCAAACTTATTTTATAAATCACTACAATGTTAAAAATGAAAGTAAGCTCAACTTAACAGTACAATGTAACTGACTGCACAGCTTTTTAACAAATTAACTTTTTTTTAACAAATTTGAGGACACTCAAAATTCAAAAAGTCAAAAGTTCTCTTAATGTTCTAGTTCTGCTTCTCGGTTGGGTAAATAATATAGAAATAGTTTTTCTTTTAACACAGTTCCCCCACTAGCTGGAACTCTTTCCATCACACAATCCCATCAGACCTCTCCTCTTGGGTGCTAGCCTATGGATGGCTATGGTGTCGATGGGGTTCAAACTCACAGTTGCTTTTTGGGATGATGGCTTAGTCTATCCATCAGGAGATTGTGAGTTTGACGCCCAGCATTGATACATCTATATCTTTTGTTTACCTAACTGAGACACAGAACTAGAAAAGGGAGCTGAGAGAACTTTTGACTCAGCTAGGAAGTTTGAGTTGGGTGAACTCTAGTGTTCTCAAGTTGAGTTCAACTCATGAAAAGCAGTGTAATTAGTTACTATAATTTTAAACTGAGCTGACTTCTCATTTTTCACAGTGCACTTAAAAGTGAACGTTCACTGACTATTCAAATCCATCCTCAAGAACCTTTTATAAATGACCCTGTTATTTAAAGTGTCTGCCTGCTGTATTCAGCTACACAGTGAAGTTTTGTTTATTTTTATAGTTCACAGTAAGTCATACTGTGTGCTAAACCACATAAGCAAGTCTGTGTGACCTTAATGAAGACCTGGTTGTGGTTTGAGCAGGTTGAGAGATGTTGTGTGGATGTATTTACAGAAAACATTTAGGTGACTATTGACTTCTAGTGTTTGCTTGTAACGTTAGCCTTGTAGCTCTAATTTTAAAGAAGATCTTTTGGACAGCAAACATTTCTTGGCTGATTGAAAAGAAATGCAATTGAGTGAGTTGTCTGAATGCCACCTTGTTCTGTTTAATTCTCTATTTTCATCTAATACAATAAGCATTGATTATGTGTGGATTTCATTTGATCTCTGCTGTTGCACTTACTCAGTTTCTATTGTTTACCACAAGCTCTATTTATGATTATGATGTGTGATATATGCAACATGACTGAGTTGCTACATTCTTATTAAGCCACCCCCACATACACCACATGCACACTGGACTGTGCGGTAATGGAAGCAATTACCTGCTGTGGATGATAAATGAAATGAAAATATAAAGAGGTGATTATTGATGTCTATGTAATTTATATTCAATGGCAACAAATTGGTCCCATTGCTGCCTTTTATAATAGCGTAAATTTCATTTCTACCTATATGTAGAAGTAATGAATTGTATAACTGCAAAATTAACAGGCCTACGGAATTTATTGCGGAACACTACACTGTACTGAGGTCTTTGTAATCATACAATTCTCTTTGTTCAGGTACAGCCAATAACTGTCCCTGGACTGGCTAACACAAACAGAAAGCCCAGTTAAAATCTGCACTGCAAATTTTAATGGTTGCAGACTTGAGCCGTTTTTTATTATTTGAAGGTCTCTACTGCTGCAGTACCTAAAACTGGCCTGAGAGTGAGTCCTCTTTGGGAATTTAAGCTTTGACAGACAAATTAAACACACAGAATGAGTAAAAAAATTTCATTTCGTCCAACATAATTCATCTTCTTCAGACAACACGTGGTTAGAACAAGTTTCAGCAAGAGAGAACATGACTCCTGGAACCATTTGTGTCTAAATTTGGCCCTGCACCTTCGAGTTATGTTAGTATCGGTGCAGTGGGTGAAACATAGATACTGTGTTAACATCCATCAAGCTCAGAGGTTCTCTAGGCGCCTGGGTCCTTTGCCACAGATCAAACAGTCTTGACCACAATGGATGAACAAAGGTTTTATATCTCCAATCATGAGATACAACATGTTGTGGAAACATCCCAAGACTAGTCATTCAGCAGTGACTGCATCTCAGCACACCTCAGAAAAGCTGTGGTTGCCCAGTATGCTTAGCTTTGAACTACCCAGAGTGACTGACTTCTTGAGATATATATTCAATATGCTTTCTATAGACTAACATATGATATATCTAGCATTATATTGTGTAAAGTAAATGAAAAATCAGCAGGTAGATTAGGCTGTGTCTCATTAACTCTATGAGCAGCATTTTATCTTTACCATTATCTGGGGTTTTAGAGGCCTTTTTGATGTATGTATGCAGTAAACAGGACAGAGAAGCACCTGAGAGAGAGAGAGAGAGAGAGAGAGAGAGAGAGAAGAGAGAGAAAGTGGGAGAGAGAGAATGAGAGAGAGGGGGAGAGAGAGAGAGTAAGAGAGAGTGGGAGAGAAAGAGAGTAAGAGAGTGTGGGAGAGAGAGAGAGAGAGGGAGAGAATGAGAGAGCGTGGGAGAGGTGATGTAAAACAGGTGAAATAAATCATTAGCATTTAAAACAATATGAAACTATCAATTTATTTTGTAGATACGTTTCAACATGTATTTTCAGCTGAAATATATTGGTAAATACAGTTGAATAATTAAATAAGTAAAAATAAACAGTGTAACTGGAGTCAAATCATTTGATAGAACAGTAATAGCACTTTATGGAAGAATTGAGGGATGGAAAATAAACAAATGAAAGTAAAACATACACAACCGAAATTATGAGTAAAATAAAAACTGGCAGATTAGACATTAGCCGTTGGTGTAAGACACATATTCTGCACTGAATCTAATCAAAATGAAATTGAGCTGATTTTATAAAGTGAGATTATATCAAAATTAACAAATGTTCAGTTAGTATTTTGAACAAAAGACAAACTATGAATCCCAAACCATAAGTGGATTTGCTATGACAACTTAACACACTCCTTTATGGTATCCTTGAGGTCCTCAAGGCTGAAGCTTAAGCATTAGCTAGAAAACTAAGTCAGCAGAGTTTCATAAAATTAAATTTTTTATCAACATTAACAGATCCTCAGCTAATATTTTAAGCAGAAAACAAATAATGTATCCTAAAACATGGGTTTGCCATGACAAATAAACATGTTTCTTTATAGTGTAGATCCTCAAGGCTGAAGCATTAGCATTAGCTAGAAAAGAGGTGCTAAGCTAGCCTAGTTAGTTGTGCTAGCCTTAGCTGATAGTTGAAAGTGCTAAGTAAAAGCAATAAGCCACTAGGGTAGCCACAGCCGAATTTTGTACCTTAACTTTTGCTTATTTCTCTGAAGAAAATATTTAACAGTGTAGGCTCACCAACAGCAGCAGCTTAGGCTCAGAAAATGCTATGTTTAATGATTATACCTGAAATCAGCTAACAAACACCCATAGTCTCTGCAAATGGTAAAAATACAAGGTTATAGCAAAGCAGTGCGTAATAGGATATTAAAAGCAACTATTTAATGATTAAAAAAGCCCTTTGAGTATCAGACAAGGACAAGTTTGAGGTTCTACCTGTTGTAAAAATATTACACAGTTTTGTGTGTTTGTGTGTGTTGGGGAGGGGGGGGTTTGAGTGCCTGTGTCCCCACCTCTAGCCGAGAGAAGAAGCTACACAAGAGGCTTCACTGAGTGACAGCTTGTAATTCTGTCCCACACTGGATCTGCTCTAATCACAATGCAACATTCTCAGACTAAATGGAGCTTCTCTTCCAGCTGGCGTCAGGCAGGTGTCTGAGGGCCAAAGCATTGAAGTTCACAGCAGCCTCTCATGTTAGTGGGGGATGCCGCACAATGCTGCCTGACAAGCAGCTGATGGAAGTTCCTCAGCAGTGCCAAGTACTGGACATCTAAAAACACCACAGGCTTACTGTATTCTCTGTACTCTAGTTTCTTATGAGTGAGCACACATACAAGGCCTTTAAAGCCAAGCACAGCATACTTTTTTTAAAAGTATTAGACCACTTGATTCCAAGATTTACAATGACAGAGTGAACAAAGCTATAAACACTCTTCGGTAGGCCACATCTTTTGCTCAGATAGAAGGAACTAGCATATTGTCACTACCTTGTATTTTTGTTGTTTTTTTACATTTGAAAACACCTTTTTTAATTTGCTACTCTTTGCCTTGTGTTCAAATGTCATTATGAATGGACCAGAATGATTTGTCCAAAATTATTTGGAAAAAAATATTGCTCCACTAACTTCCATTTAAAGTTATGGACATTTTTCCCTTCTCCTGTAAAGTTACCATTTTGGAGATACAAGGTTTTTTCATGACAATGATAATGTATATATTTTAGGTACCCTCTACACTGCTGTGAAAAAGTATTTGCCCCAACACGATTTCTTCTATTTTTGCTAATTTGTTTCATTTAAATGTTTCAGCTCATTCAACAAATTTTAATATAAAATAAAGACATTAAGAGTAAACACAAAATGCAGCTTTTAAATAATTCCATTTATTGAAGCTAATAGTAATTGCCCCCTTAAACCTAATAACTGGTTGTGCCACCCTCAGCAGTAACAACTGCAATCAAACGTTTGTAATAACTTGCGATGAGTCTTTTACATCGCTGTGGAGGAATTTTGGCCCACTCTGTTCTGCAGAATTGTTTTAGTTCAGCTACACTGGAGGGTTTTTGAGCATGAACTGCCCATTTAAAGTCTTGCCACAGCATCTCAGTGGGATACAAGTAAGGACTTTGACTCGGCCACTCCAAAACCTTAATTTTGTTTCTTTTGAGACATTCAGAAGTGGACTTACTTGTGTGCTTCGCATCACTGTCCTGCTGCATAACTCAACTGTGCTTGAGCTTTTTTTTGTGATTACAAAATCCTGGACTGAAAACTAGATGCTTGCATGAGTCATGTCTTGAGTCTTTCTTTTAGTTTAGTCTTCTTTCATAATAGAAAAAACTCCAGTATGCATGCTAGCAAGCTACCTTAATAGCTAGTGCACAAGGGTGGATTTAATGATTCTGGAGCCCTAGGCAAAAGATTGGAATTGAGCCCCATGGATGCCCATTTTAAAAATAGTCGAGACTCTAGGCTCCCAAGTTGCATCTACACTGCAAAAAAATGATATCTCAGCAAGTGAAATTATCTTAAATTTATCTAATTTTAGTTATCAAATTTTTCTTATTGTGCTTAAGTAATTGTATTAATTACCTCACTATACTGACAGATTATTTTAAGAAATGCTTGAAACATGCAAAATCATTGGCCAATATAGAGAGATTACATTTTCCAGAAAGTAGCAAGTAATATAATGTCTTTGCAGTTTGAGAGAAATAATTAGTAACTTGTAATGGATTACTTTTTTGAGTAATTAACCATCACTGAAGCTGTCTATACTAATATTAACTCTAGCATTATGTTCAGTCTGCTGAGCCTGTGCAGCACTCTGTTCTGTTAGCTTTGGGAGTTCAGCGACAAACTTTTTCCTTTCCTCACTGTTTTTAATTTCTCTGCTGGAATATGAAGACTTTATTTGATTTTTCCTCTCAACACCCAGAAAATCACATGGAAGAAGTGCATCTCCAAAATGTAGATCATCATTTAATTGCCTTGTTCAAACCAGACTGTCTTAATTCAGTTGAGTCATGATGTAACAACATGGAATAATCCATCATAATCATGACGGTTGTGGACTGAATTGCAATTATTGAAAACAGTTGCAAGAAACAGTTTTTTTTAACGTATATATACTTGGAATAAGTTATTTAATATCAATCCATACAATATACTAAATTTCTATTTTTGTGGGGCCCTTGGCTCATGGGGGCCCTGGGCAGCTGCCTATCTTTGCCTGTTGCAAAGACCACCCCTGCTGGTCCAGCTGAGGTTATTACAATTCAAAGGAATGTGATCTGTAACTTACTAAAACTTTAGATAGATTAGCTGATAAATTCAGCAAAATTGGCTAGTGTGCCAGCTAGCATGTGGTACATACTTGTCATCCAAACCACAGACTTAAGTTGCTTTGCCTCTTTCTTTTCAACACTACATTCACTGCATGTTGTGTTTCATCCTGTCTGTTCTGTGAAGCGCTATCTAACCTGATGCCACCGCGAGCTATGGAAGAATGGCATTGCAGTAATGACTGAGCATGACATGTAAGTTTTATTAATTTACTGTATTAAGTTTAGCAGTGCTAGTTGCTTTTGATCATGTTTTTTTCTCAGGTTCAAATTTTACCCATCTTTAGTGTCAAGTCTGAGTCAAGTCGTGAGTCAGGCAAGGGCAAGTTCAACGTCCTCTGACCGAGTCAAGCAACACATCTGCTATATTCCTATATGAGGGGTATATATGAGATATACTGGCCACTTTATCAGAAACCCCTCCCTTGTAGCTCCAACCTGTTGATGAACAATTGCAGACTGTAGCCCACCTGTTGATGCACATTTTATGTTGGTTGTTTTCTGGCCCTTCATGAGTGGTCAGTTTCTGATCACAGAGCCTCTCTTTGCTGTATTTTTTGAGTCTCTCAATCAAACAGTGACAGGTGATGTGTGCAAAAAGCCCACCACAGCAACACTGCAGTGTCTGATCACTTGTACCAGCACCACACACTGTCATGTTAGTTCCACTGCTGTGTTGAGAATGGACCACTATCCAAATAATATCTAGTCAACAGTGGTCCTGTGGTCAGAAACTGACCAATCGTGGGTGGGATAAAGGGCAGTAAATTGTGGAGCAACAGATGGGCTACAGACTGTGACAGTAAATTAAAGAAGTGCACCCATACGGTAGTTTTATCTGATAAAACGGCCAATGAGGTGTAGGAACAAAGTTGATGTACCTAATGAACCAGCGACTCAATGTATATGTGTAGCAAAAATATGCAAATAGTTGCAAAAAACTGCAACACCCTTTAAGGCAATGGCACGAAACAGTGCAGATATTACATAAGGAGCACAAAGTAATGCAGTCTGGAGAGGAGAGTAAGACCCACAAAGCCTGAAGGAAGTAAAAGTCATAATGCCCATGATTTTACACCTATGCATTTTACAGCTACTGCATAGGCCTCTGCCCCTCTTCTCTAAACAACCACAGCTATTCTCACTCTGATCCTCTCTCTACTTCTTTCACTCTCTCTCTCGCTCTCTGTCTCCCTTCACCTCATTGCTCATTTTGTTTTTTTCTCAGCAATCCACCAACAAAAAAACAGGCAGAATGCTGAGTGTTAATGGCCACACAGAGAGCAGTTTCTTATGTCTTATTGCGCCATTATAACAACTGGAAAAGCCTTTTGTGTTAGGCGTCTGGACATAGTATGTCTATAATGAGAAAGGCTAATTGAATTTTGCATCAAGGCATCTACACCATATAATGGAACTGATGTAAGCAAAATAGCTTTTTACTTATCATTACAACATTCATTACCACATTTCTCTGCCTTTTAAGGACATCTTGTGAGTCTATTAGTATTGGGGTATTAGTGAAATAGTTTTAAAACAGTATTCTACATGGAACTCTTCCAAATCACAAAGAGAGAGAGAGAGAGAGGGAGGATGTCTTTGTCTCCATATACTCATGACACATAAAGAAAAACAAGAGCTGGCCCAAATAACTTCAACAGTCAAATATTTGCTACATTGGTATTCATTTCTCACTTTAGTATTTGGGAGTTTTTATCTTTTTAAGCCACATAAACTTAGGCCTAAACACTTTTCATCAGTAAAGGCCTTTAAGAAGAACAATTTGTGTTATCACTAGTGTACACAAAATTTGTGTGAAGATGCTGGTATACTATAAAGACACAACGAGTTTAAACTTGTTTATAGTTCTGGCAGTGGAACATGCCAGAAGAGGTACAGGAGTTTTTGAGTTTTTGTTCTGACAGCAGCAATCAATATATATACATACACACACACACACACATTATATATATATATATATATATATATATATATATATATATATATATATATATATATCAGTGCAAACAATAAAACCTCGTAAAATGGTAACTTCACAGGAGAAGGAAAAAACATACTTAACTTTTAATGTAAGTCAATGGAACCATATTTTTTGTGCAAGTAAATTTGGCCATTCCTTCTGGTCCATTCATCATGAAATTTACACACAACGTAAAGGGCATTTTCAAATTATGTCAAAAACTGAAAAACGACAAAAGTGGAGATTCGAGGTTTTGTTCATAGAATTTGTCTTTTAGCCGGTTACAAAACACTTTGAGCTGCATTATGTGTATAAAAAAGAGGCTATATATAGAGCTATATATGTGCTTATTATTATTAGTCATTATCATTATGCAAATCACATCATGCCAATTTGTGCCCACTGGCTTCACTTCCACTAGGAAAAGACTAATGTGCTAACCACATTAGCATGCTTGATCAAACTATCCTTTTAAATTAGATACTGGTCATTGTACCTGAATGGCAGTGGTGGTCCAGTCCCAGTAGAACAAACATGACCACCTGACCTGCTCTACCTTAAACTGGCTCGATGGGGCCACGGAACCACTCACCTACAGTAATGACTACTGATAACAACAGCCCTGATTGTTTATATTTTAGGGGCCAGGGTGCATGGAAAACAATTTCTGTATAACGGCCACCTTCCATCGACTAATGAGACGCCGCATATTGGGGTGGTAATGACCGAATTTCTGACGTCACAGCCTTCTGGCCCCGGTCTGATCAAATTGGAGCTGTGGGGCCATTTTTATTATTGTTAAGATTACACTGTCCCCTGAGTTATTATCAGCAACCAGAATATGCATTCAGATATGGATGTGATGTTCTCTTCCTCATGGATCACAGTAATTTCCTCCCCATAGTTGCCAGCTACAACTGGCCCCTGGGGCAAAATCAGGAAGCAAGCAAAAATGAACGAAATTGCCTCCTAACAAGTGTGAATACAAACATCACGCAATGTGCTGCTGTATTTAATGAACTGGGGTCAGGCTCTCCGCACGCATGTTTCACAGCCTGCCTCCAAAGGCCAATGTTGGGCAAGTCACGTATGTGCTGCCGTCACCATGGTAGCGTGGTGCAGGGCAAAATGCAGTTCAGTTAATTTGCTGTATCCTTCTATATGTACTGTGCAGACTGTATTCCTTTAACCCCTAGAAAACTAGAGTTATTATTGTCTTTTACATTACATGATTATTTAAATGCAATTAGACAGTGGTGGTGGCATTAGAGAAGGCATAATGAATTCTGTAAAATCTGAAAAAAAAAGGTCTGTAAATTTTTGTTTATTTTAATTTAAATATGATCATCATACTCAGTGTGATTAAACTCTGCAGGTACTGTAGTAATACTCTTATTTCATTACTTTTTCACTGGAAACAAAAGCGTTAAACTCTTGAAAATATCCAATCACACCTTTTCATCTGTGGCATCTGCTTAGATATAGTCTCTCATTGGTTAGGACTTCAGGAACTGGACTGCAGGCCTAACATGTAACAACATGACACTGACATGACACTGATGTTTTGAAGTACAATAAGTAGGAGCAATTAAATGAAACAAAGGCCCCCTAGAACTTCTGGGAGTTCTAGGTTCATCACTGACTGTGAGTACAAGTGGTAGAGTGACCATGGGTTTTAGTCAGTTGTTACAAATGGAAACACTGGCAGCTTTCTACCGGGGCTCTTTACTGAAGGAGTCACAGTAAAACTGCTACAAGGCAAAATATGTTATTATGTCTGTTACAAGCTTCAAATAAAACATGGAATGTCTTTTACAATCTTCAAATATCCATGTTTAATCTAATCCAGCAAAAGTGAATGGGAATTGCAGTTAGCTTAGCACTAACATACTACTAGAATCCCACAGGGATGCTAACAGAAATTAGCATCATAATAGATGCACATCTGTGAAAGCATCAGTAACACTGTTTTAAAGTAACTTGTTTTAAAGTAACTTTAAAGTAACACATACTGTCTTTTAGACGCTGTATTTCTGATTAAGTCTGATTAAGCTCACATTAAGACATGTATAAAAGAAGAATGCCAAAACATCTTGCTTTCAAGACTGGATCAGTTTTTGTCTTTGGTTCCCAAACATTTCTGTGTTGTTAAAAGGAAATGGGATGTAATACAGTGGTAAACACGCTCCTGTCCCAACGTCGTCATCATCATCATCGTCATCTAAGCCACCTGTCCTCCTGGGTCACTGGGGGTGGTGGAGCCTATCCCAGCGGTCATTGGGTGGAAGGCAGGAAACACCCTGGACAGGTTGCCAGTCCATCACAGGGCTCCTGTCCCAACTTGCAGGCTTCAAATTGGGAATGTAGTAGACTGTAATGGAGTGTCTAAGTTCATAAGGTAAAATATAAAATGTATTTTTGTACAGTTTTCAATTGAATACAGGTCAAACATTATTTAATAAACACTGCTTTCTGTTTTTATTAGCATTTCACATACTGTTTCCACTTTTTTTGGAATTGGGGTTATATTTATAAAACCAAAAGTGGTAAGAATCAAAAGTTAAAATCTACATTTTCCACAGGATTTCTCCACATAATGAGCTACTAGTGAGAATTAATTCAAGAGCATTTCTTAATTAAGGCCATTTCCTGCCAAATGTCTTCACTGTTCCTGTACTTATGATGTTTGTGTGGTTTTATGAAACAAAAATGGTCATGTAATTCATTTTCCAATTGAATTAAACAGGCTTTTTTTTACTATGCCTTCAAAACTGACATATCTAAATGACCTCTGTTCTGATTGGCTGACCTGTACTCAAAAAGCAACAACACTCCTTGTAACGTTGGAACAAATGGGTGGAGCTAAACTGCTCATGCTTTTCATGACATCAAAAAAAAGTTTTTTTTCTACTTAATTACCCTATGTGGACCATACGGGCTGGGGAGTTTTCATTACATGGACATTTTTAACAAGAATAAGAAGAGGCGTTTTGCATATATGCCCGTAGCCTGATAAGTCCTTATTCCAAAGTTCTTCAGTCAGTCTGACTCTCCCTTCCAGGCCTTTAGAGCATTATATAACATCAGACCCACCGTCGGCTCCCCCTGCACACTGGCTGTTTCTCATCGCTTCAGGAAACTCTGCCCTTTCTCTGCATTGTGGAAATGTTCCCGAGGACTGGGATATACACTTCCACAGAGTTTACACAAAAACACACACACTGGCCACACACATAGACCAGGCCACTCGCCCCATGAGAAAGTATTCTTAGAACAGGAGGTCTGCAAGTCATGTCTGCAAGCAGACCCTCCAAGGACCAGATCTACAGAGGTAGCTGAAGTACATCTGGACTTTTGAGTTATTTTTTTCTCATATAATCTCACTAGAAATGCACCCTAAAATGATGCTTTCCTTTTCAGTCTGAGAAATAGCTGCAGGAGAAGACCTGGAGTCTTCTTCAAGGAAAATGCTCTTTCCTGAAACAGCAAAAGGAATTCACTCACAGGGCAAAATGAGACCCGTCATCAAAAGGCAGACATAACACAAAGAGAGTGAACACTTCAACCACGCTAATTACACTCCAAAAGGACGTGAAATAGCACAACCAAAATGTTCACACATCTCAACATTAAAACACCAACATCTAACACATCAAACCTTTGATTAGTTTAGTTCTTCAGTCAGACTAACTGAACAACTAAACTAATCAAAGGCTGCGGAGAGCTGCATGGCATTCTGGGAGTCCTCTACATGCTCCTCTCCGCTCTCCAATCGGACCCAAACCTTAAGTCCAGTGGCAGCACTACAATATACGTACAGTATACAGTAAAATTTTCTTTGTCTATTTTATTTCCAGTTAAAACAGCCATTAGGTACAAGTTAGTCGAAGTCAAAGAAAAATAAGAGAAAAAAACTTTTTTATTTCAAAACTGGAGTTCAAAAATTGATTAAAAGATACAGAGAAAATGGGATTCCTAACAAACATTCAAGACCTAGCAGACCACCAAAACTGTCCCCATGAGATAAACAGAGGAGAATATCAAGCTCCACTCTTGATTCAGATCTGAAAAAATCCACAGGTGTTTCTGTCCATCCTTCCATGACGAATCAGCTTCTCTATCTGGCAGTCTGATGGACGAGTCTTGGTTTGGTGAATACCAGGAGAACGTTACCTGCCTGACTGCATTGTGCCAACTGTAAAATTTGGTGGAGGAGGGATGATACTATGGGGTTGTCAAATGCTTTTCTGGATAAATGGGAAAAAATTCCCACAGACACTCCCCAAAATCTTGTAGAAAGCTTCCCAGAAGAGTGGAAGCTGTTATAGCTGCAAAGGGGGACCAACTCCATATAAATGCCTATGGATTTAGAATGGGATGTCATGAAAGCTGTAGGTGTAATATGTAGGTGTCCCAATACTTTTGTTGATATAGAGTATAATGTGAAAGTTCAAACATTTGCATATGACTTTATTGTTGCTCTTGTATCTATAAAAATAAAATTTTACAGGAGAGGGAGACCCATCCATTGTCATTAAGTCAAGATTCTGTTGGTCTATTATTCTATACATTTGTAATAAAATATTCATACAATGTAAAGGTGTTTTCAAATGATGTGAAAATAAAAGTGGGGGGAAAAATCACAAGGTTTTCATGACAGTGACAATATACTCCTCAGCATCATTACAAACATTTACCTTGTACTTTACTCTAGCTCTACTGACCTTATTGGCCCACTGTTAGGTGCACAGTTACAGACTGTAGCCCATCCCCTCTGATAAATTCCTCAGTTATCATTGCTCAGTTTCTGACCACAGAACCACAGTTCACCAAATATTATTTGTGAGGTGGATCATTCTCAGCACAGCAGTGATACTGACATGGTAGTGGCATGGTTGTTCATGTACAAGTGTATCAGACACACTGGAGTTGCTGGAGCTTTTACACACATCAGTGTCACTGCTAGGCTGAGAGTGCACGCCACGCAAAATATCTAGCCAAGAGCAGCTCTGTGGTCAGGAACTGACCACTGACAACAGTTAGATAAACAATACCAATGTCCATCATATAAGTAATATATATCATAGAAACTTTTTGTAAACCATAATAAAAGTGTATTAAAGATATCAGGCTGATATGAAAGTGAGAGATAAGAGAAGGAAGATGGGCCAAGAGGGGAGAAAAATTGATGTGCTGAGCAAATGTGATTGACAGGTAACCTTCAGGGGCTGTGCTAAAATTTCATTTGGGTTTCCATTAGCAGCAAAATGATCCATCAAACAACAATGCAGAAAACATAATATTGTGTTTTTCCTCTGAAAGAAGACATTAGTTTTATTGTTTCTTTAGACCATTAAGGGTAAGTCTGGAGGTTTTGAGATTAGAATGTTGCATTATGGAAAGGATGGAAAATGTTATCAGACTAAAATCTTACTGTACCATTTTGTGATGAAATGCAGGTTTGTCATAGTGTAAAAAAATCTTCAGCTTTCAGTTTGCATTTTGAATGCATTGTTTTAGGCCTTGGGTCCCTTTCTATAACTATTGTAAATAAAATAATCTGATTAATAATTTGAATAATTTGTATGTATTAATCTTACTTTATGTAACATTTTTTATATTTCCTTTCTTATTCAATCTTTATTTATGTTTATTTTCACATTTCTCTAAGGCACTTTGAGTTGCATTTAGACCAGTGGTGAACAGTGGTGACTATGACACTAAATATCAAAACTATGAAGAAAAAATCCACCCAACTGCAATCCCTATAGGAGTCTAATAGTTTTTTAGTGGCAAGCTAACACTGATTCGCATCTGACAAGGTTGAAGTCAGATTCTTATTCGAAATTTCCATTACACCTTAAACACTACGGCAGTTACATACTTGCTCTATTGGAAGAAACCTGGAAAGAACCTGGAATGAACACTGTATCAAAATGCTGTTTACTGACCTCAGCTCTGCCTTCAATATCATCATCCCGTCCAGACCGGTCTCCAAACTGAACACTCTTGGAATAAGTTGCACACTGTGCAACTAGATTTTGGACTTCCTCATCTTCAAATCACAGTCTGTCCACAAGGCTGTGTCTCATGGTCAATACACTGTACACCTACTGCATCACAACACCATCATCAAGTTTGCCAATGACACAATAAGCAACAACATCACTGACGATGACGAGGAACTGCATAAGGAGGAAGGGTGGTGCACCGCCAACTACCTCTCCCTCAGCATTAGCAAAACAAGTAGATTGTTGACTTCAGGAGGGGGAGCAGAGTGCACGCACCACTGAGCATCGAGGGGACGATGGTGGAAAGGGTGAGCAGTCTTGAGGATCTCACCTGGTCTCTGAACATCTCACACATTGTCAAAAAGGCCCATCAACACCTCCACTTCCTCCGAGAGTCAACCTGCCAGCAGCACCTCTGCAACCTCTACAGTTCCAATATGGAGAGCATCCTGACAGGCTGCATCACGGTCTGGTATAAAGTGTCTTTAAACGTAACGCCTTGCTGAGGGTGGTGAAAATTGCCCAGCACATCACTGCAGCTGCCCTGCCACCCATACACGACATCTACAACGAGAGATGTCAGAGGAAAGCTATCAAAATGTCCTCTGATCCCACACACCTCAGCCACTCCCTGTTTCAACCTCTGCCTTCCAGACGGAGGTACCGGAACATCCAAGCCAGAACCACCAGATTCAAGAACAGTTTTTTCCCCACAAGCTCTTAAACTGGTCACACCATCAACAACAGTCAGAACATGAATACGCACACTTTGAACTGTTACTGATCTAAATCCCGATGCTTCTAGTTTACTCAGCATATCTACACATTGAGCTCACTAGCTTAGTGGACTGTATGCATATTGCACTTTAACTGGAACGCCCTGTACTTTAACATTTAAGCTGTAAACCATGCGCTTGAACACTAAGCGGCTAATGCTCATTTACCTGCATTGTACACTTTGTAAATATAACACCTGTGATGCTGTCTACAAACACTTACTATAATTTGCACACCAGACCTGGTTCACCTCAACATACTGTACACTTCCATTTAAATACACATTATAAACACCTAAGGTGTAAATCGACTACATATTTACTATAGTTTATTTGTTATAGCAAAGTAACTGTAGTACGCACTCTAAACTCTACCTCTGCCTTCTGACCTACAGCTCATGCACAAATCTGTATTCGCTATCTATGCACCTATTGTCTTTGTGCGTTTGTGCCTATTGTCTTTGAACTACTGTCTTTTTTTATCCATTTTTTAAATTACTGCACTGGAGAAGTAGCCTAACAGTGTTTTGATATTCTGCTTTTTTTTTTCAACACTGTAGTTGAGGTCATTCCTACCAACACCTCCCTTTCACTCATCAGGGGTTTATGACCCCCTTTATTATTTATTTATTTTTTCAAGACAGTAATAATGGACATGGCATTTAGTACTGCCAAAATAAAAACTATTAAAAGTAGTGCACAAACCCCAGTCCCAAGCGTACAGGACAATAGTGTTATTTGCTACACTATAGCAGTCAGAATCAGTCCACTGTCCCAGATAAGTCTGTTTAACCTTTACTCCATAGAACCCTACTCTTTACATTACAACTCGGTTTGGCTTGAAAGAAAATAAGAAAATACAAAGATCTCCAAATCAAACACAAAAAAACTGTTACAATAAATACAGAATAGAATATTGCATATTAATAAGGCCATATTTTCCAGTGTTGCTATAAGTGGACATAAACACAAACACACACGCTATCTAAGCCGCTTATCCTTCTGTGTCACGGGGATTGCTGGAGTCTATCCCAGCGGTCACTGGGCAGAAGACAGGAAACACCCTGGACAGGTCGCCAGTCCATTACAGGGCACAGTCAGCTTAGTGCTAACATATTTCTAGAATCCCATAGGGGCACTAGCAGAAATTAGCATTATTGTTGAGGTGTATTTTTACTTCGTTTCTTGACTGGGCTTTGACTTTTATGGTCAAAATAAAATCTTGGTTCTAACAGTAACAGTTTGCAGCTGGGTCTCAGAGAGGCTCTGAGCTAGCTAAAAATTTTCACATAATGATGAGGGGGTAGTGGTAGGGGGAGGTAAAACACAATATTATTGGCTCAAATTTTTCCCTGTGTGCTGCACATGCTTGGTGACGTAATCAAAACCCAGAAGACTTTGCATAATAAGGCTGATCCAGATCTTTACACTAATCCCTCTCCATTCTTATTCCTTCAACATTATTAGCAGAATGCCATAAGAACTGGGTACATCTCTGACTGTTAAAGCAATACTTTGCCCAAAAATGGCAAGAGTGCCAGTTAACACAATACAAATGAATCAAGCTGTTTTGAAATCACTGTTCTTCACCAGCTTTCAATCACTGTTAGCCACTTCAGTGTTTTTGTGCGACGTGTTTCATTAAAGAGTAGTTTACATTGGTGTGAGAAATGCACTGAATCTGCCAGCACTCTTTTCTGCATGTATCTCACCGTTTTACTCCATCTTTTATTCCCTGCTCACTCATTTCTATAGGATGCTTGTTAAAAAGACGGATGTGCCTCTGTAGAAAGTTGCTGAGTCCAATTTGTGTCCAAATCGAGTAATTTAACAGAGCTTTGTTGCCTGTTCAGCCATGAGGTTCCCATTAGGCATTTTCCTTTTTGAGAAATGGTGTTTGCTCAAAGGGAAATGCTTTGCCACTGTGATACATCACGTTTACTTTAGAGCAGACGTGTTTGCAGACTATCTGTGTTTCAGTGTGAGTACCCAGATAGCAAGAAGATAGTGGGCCACTGTTGGCTCACTGATGACAAAGCTGGCGGCCCACTGGCTTTGTGCTCAGCATTTACCGGGCGGCTTACCGGTGATTAAGCAGAACATTATACAAAATGCCACTTTTCAGCACTCATTTTCCAATCACAGTCCAATTTACTTATTTTTTCTTCATTTCTTTCCAATCGTTATCTTTTGTAAATTAGTTTAGCACATATGTTTAACAGTAATAGCACAAAGCCGGTTATACAGCTGTAGCACATCTACTACAACAACAGTGTCAGCAACAACATTTTCAACAAAATCATTTTACATTAGGCCTAGTCATTTTGTCCCTCAATTGTTTGCAATATTTGTCTGAGTTTATTTTCCAAAAATAAAAGGCTAAGTGAATTTAAAATCTGTTTAAAGAGTTAAAAAAAAATCAAAAATAGTTACACCTTGTATGCAGGACCTTAATCTAGGTGGTCCGAGAGTGGACCATTATGCAGTGGCATAAAGTCAACAGGGCTGATACGCTTATACATTGTTAAAAAGTAACTACTATTTTAAAATTTTAAACAAAACACACAATTCCTGACCCCACATTTGAGTGCCTTGTTACTACAACATGGTTAAATGGCTAAGTACATAGTCTTACCATTTGCAGACCTTTCCTACAATGTTAACTAGCTCGCTAATTAGGTAAGTGCAGCCTACACTAGGAACTAGCACATCTCAGCTAAGTTCTCACCATCTGCAGAAACAGTTGAGCACAGTAATGCTGTGTTTACTTGTTGGTGTTGAAAAAAAAACACATAATATTATATCACCAAGCATCAAATGCAGTCCTGCTGTAAATCAATAGAGAATTGCAATAGTGGTCACTATTAAAAGTTAGCAGAACACAGAGTGCTAACCTAATCATGGACACAGGAAGATGTTTCAAGCTGGGGAAGCTGAAATTTTAAGCAGCGTATATGTGATGTAACCGATGACATCATGTAAAATGACTGCCCTTTTTAATTTGATTGCTTACTTATTGATTTATTTTGTTAATTAACATCAAACACAATGTGTCATGCAGTGCTATAACGAGGAAAGAGATGACAATAGATACATATAATTGACGTCAAATTGCTAACTCACATCATCTCTCTGCTCTCTTGTTCTGGACAAAGTTTATTCAATTAGTCTATACAATTTATGCGGTCAGTCATATACAATAAGATTGTTGATATGTGGTGCAGTAATCGATTGTATCACACCCACAGTTACGCCGTGAGATTTAACACTGAACCGCACACAGAGCAGGAGATATAATGGTAGATGATTATTATTTTTAAGTTTAAAAAACAATAGGCTTTTTCAGACTCCAAACTGGCCTCTAACTCTGCATAGATTTTCTGTGTTTGTAGTTCAACCTGTGTGTTTCTTGCCAATGCACTCCCAAAAGTGAGATAAATATGTTGTTCATTTAAACAAAGCAGGGCTACTGCAGATTTTGAAAATATAAAAATACAACCTCCACTCTAAAACAATCATATCTTGTTTTACAGTGCTCAAATTACTATAAAGTTCAGAACATTTTATTATTATTTTTGCAGTTTTAACAGTTTCAGTGCTAAGATCAGGGAGTGCTGTGGTACCCTCAGCACCCCTCACTTCCTGCGTCCCTGAACATAATGATATACACACAGAAGTGTGACACAGCATAATCAGAAAAAATGGTATTGGTGGGATGTCTTCTGCATGATATGTCCAAAACTACCCAGACACTCTTTCTAATGAGTAAGTTCAGCTACTTTAAGATGAACCCATTGCTGACACATGCGTTCACACAGCTTGTACACTCTCCTTTGAAAAGCACTGCCAATAAAATCTGACATTTTGAAGCAGCCTCACATGAGCCTAAAGTTACCATGCTCTGTGCCAAGTGTCCTGAAACCCCCCAGCATTGTGCTGTGTTCTCTGGAGTGATGGAGCACCATCCCTACCTTTGGGATGAGCTGGAGTGGGATTTGTGATGCAGAACTGATCATCCAACATCAGTAGTTGACCTCACTAATGGATATTTGTGGATGGATGCAATTAATTATGTTCCAACATCTAGTGTAAAGCCTTCCCAGAAGAGTAGATGCTGTTACTGCAGCATAGGGGGACAAACTCCACATTAATACTCTTGATTAATATTAATAACCATTTCAGAAGCAATGCTGGATGAGCAGGTGTCTACAAACTTTTGGACATATAGTGTATGTGTCATAAGCGTACTTTCTCATAGAAAGTGATATTACTAACTGTATTTTCATGTATCCCCTGCAGGTCAGTTTGCTCCTCCTGCCACTCTGGCTATTCCATTGATCAGCTTAAGTGGACCATTGCAGCAAAGGGGGCCAAAGAAGCACATAGAGAACATCTTTTTGGCTCTCGTGCCAACATTCTATAATCTTACAGCTTAAATTCTGCTGAAAATAAAGCATCATTAATCAGCTCAGCTCTGATGCGCAGCCAGAACAGACTTGCACTTTTAACCTGCAGAATGCAGCTACAGCAACACCACACAGGCTTCATGCCGCAATTACTGTTTATTGCCTGGACTCTACAGGGCAGAAGTCAACAGGCTTAATGGAGCTTCCTGAGAGCAGGGCTGTGCCGTGCTGGCCACACTTCTGTCCAGTGAAAGCTTTCCTAGCAGAGGTCATGTTAGTCATCATGGTGTCATGTTTCGTACTCATTTTTCTGTTTACATCTCTGTTGGGTCAAGAGGGTGTACAGCACTTGAGAATTCCTCCCAGTCTAGTGTTTTTTCCCTTATAAAGCTTTTTAATGATAATCAGGAATGTAATCATCCTGTTTTGCAAAATATTTCATATTCACATTGCTATGTTTTCCCAGTAACTGTGAAGGGTGTAGCACAGACACCCTTGTTAAATGGGTTCCGCTTCATTCCCCACCCTTCCTCAGAGGCTCTATTATGATGGCGTGGTTTCTGATGCTGTGTTAACATGCAGATACCTACTAATTCATTTCATTAGTAGCCTTTGTTTATCTGACTCTACATCAGTAACAATGGTAATTTTCGTTCTTATGGGGTTTGTAATGTCATGTTAGCACAGAGCTAACAGGGGTGCACATGACAATTTTATGGCAGCTGTGCTTCAAAAAAGATTTGAAGCTTATAAAAGACATTCCATATATTTCAGCATCCCCCCATAAAATAGCTCACACGGTCCACCAAGCCAAACCCACTAACCACCTTGTTTGGATGAGATACAAACATTAATATGTAACTGACAGGCTAACGTTTACTTCATAGCTTGTGATTATTATGCGCTATGGACTCATTTTTTAACCATTGATTTTTAATGTGATATAGCAATGTGTGGCAGAGGTGGCCTGGCTTGTGTTGGAGTATCTAGCTAGCTCTAGACTTCTAGCATCTAAGTTAGTCACAGCAGGCTTTAATCACTGTCTTGCCTTGAGGCCTTCAGTAGTATTGAAGTAAGCGGCTGTGTTGTGGTCCACAACATTGTCGCCTATATGCCTGCCAATTAAAAAAAAAATTACAGTAAATAAATATGTAGTGCTATTTTGAAAACTCACTGCCTGAATATTATATTTCAGCAAAGATGAAAGCTGAAGACTATGAACAGAGCTGCAAATAGTTTTAAAAGGACATCCATTGCCTACGGACTCGCCATGCTAAACAACATACAGTTACACAAACAACATAATGAATTTATTCTTATAACACAGCACATATACACACTTACAATAAGTACACTGTTTGCTTTGGAGGTGAGGTCTCAGTGTTTTCGAGGATAGTTGTGTTCCCTGGAACGCTACACTAGGAGCACTGGTTTGGCAGCCTACATCATTTGTAAGCGGGAGCTGATAAGATGTACTCTGAAATACAAACGTGCAAAGAGTCAAACTTCAGTTCTTAAACAAAACTGATTTTAACAGATTGTCTAGATGTTTTATCAAATTACAATCATTTCCACTTCAGTGGTGAAGTTAGCTAGAAGGAGTGAGTTACCCTTAGGAAAGGATATCTCTAAGCAACCGAACTAGTTAAATGAGGAAAATATTATATTCATAAATGTATATATATGACAGCTCTCCCAAACGTCTCAGTTTTCAAGATGGAACTGTCTTTGTATGGCCTCTCTTTAAAGTAAATGATGTGAAAGAATGCTAAGAGGAGTGTTTTTTAAGACCCATATATTTTGATTTGAAAAATTGAAAAATTTATTTGTTTGGTTTGTTTTGTGTTGCTTGGTGCCACTGGACATTGTAATGCCTTGATGTTGATTCTATGCTCAAAAGAATTTACCTGACAAAAGGACATCTTACACTGTAGGTTTATATGACCACACAGGTTTTTTTTTCAGTCAGACACAGGCAGGAAAATAAAATTAACCTCTGTGTAAAGAAGCTAAATCATCATACCATTTAGTTAGCTATGCTGGTTAAGTTACTTGGAGCTTGCTAGTAGCTAACGTTACCTATACTAGCTGCTAGTTTTTGATCTCGACAACAACACAAAGTAAATTAAAGTTGTTAGCTCACTATGACACTTTCAACTGAAGATAATATGGCATCAACCATAAAAAAGTGGATAAGATCACAGCGTGGTTAGCTACTTACAGGTTGCTGTTGGGGTTGTGATGCTAATAAGGTTGGAACTGCCCCTCTCTTCAGTCTCTTCACTGCTCGATATTGTCCAAGGTCTGAGAATCTGCCCAGGGTGAAATGTGCAGAGCAAAGTAACAACATTAAAGTAGTCCAGGATGCTGTTAAATATGAACAGAAACCATGCCTGTTGACCGTCAGTTCCTCGGGAAAGAGCCATTTTTGTTGTTGTTGCTCCTTGTTTTGTTCTTCACAATATCTGCAGAACTGTTGAAATTTCAGCTGTGCAGGCCTGGGCTAGAACTGGGCTGGTGTAGGTAAATTTTGAGTCAATAAATAAATATTAATGAGTCAAGACTGTTACGTAATGGTTTTGGACAGGGTGGTATTTTGTTTTTAAAATTGAGTCTGCTGCCTCGACTAAGGCCTCATCTCCCCATGTGTTTCACAATATGACTCACCCAGAATGATGCTATGTTAGCAGCTTCTCCTTCGAACTGGGCTTTGTGAAGACTGGCTGCTGGTCAATTAATTAAATTTAATTCTTTCACTTTTTTCCTAAGTTCACTTTTTAACTGTGGATTTGTCATTGTTTCTGTGTAAAGTTCAAAAATGCCTCTCAGTGTTCCCCTTCTTTGGAAGTACAATGGCTTTTTGGCAAGTGGTAAGTTTTTAGTTTGGTGCTAGGTCTCACTCATCTTCTGAAAGAGTGAGAGTTACAAAAGGAAAAACGCATATATATAGAGCTATAAGAACTGCCTAACGATAAATGAAAACCTCCTATATTACTAGAGGGCAGACGCACAGCAATGCTTTGGCAAGCTGAGGGGTAAGCATGGTAACAAGCAGCAAATTAAAGAGCAGTAGGACAGTTGCCACATTTCACATCAGCCATTAAGTTGACCTGCCCATCAACATAAGCAGTAAGAAAGTGTTAAAATTTTGACAGCCTGTTTGAAGGAGTTGCGATCAACCAACGTGCACTGTGCGATCAACTGATCAATCGCAATCGATGTATTGGGCTCCCCTAGTTTAGGATTTTGGAAATGGCTCTACCGTCCTCTTTTGCAGGATTTGAATTTGAGGGAGAAGACAATAGTGTTTGCGGTTCACAGTATATCAGTTCAATGTACCAAACTCTCCTTATTCAACTATGCCAATGTAAATACAGTTTTCCATTTATTTGCAAAAAAGGATTTTTCTTGTTTCCTGAAATATTACTTTGAGGTGGTTTTACTGAAATATGGTGTTAAACAAAGACATGAAACTCGTGGTGTTTCATTTTTGTTGTTTTGTCAACCAATAAAAACTAGTAGGAACTTATATTCTCTTCTATTATTCTCTTTTATTCTATTCTATTCTGTTCTATTATATTTGTCATATTGTATCCAGCCATATTCTATTCTATTGTTTGTCATATTGTATCCAGCCATATTCTATTCTATTCTATTTGTCACATTGTATCCAGCCATATTCTATTCTATTGTTTGTCATATTTTATCCAGCCATATTCTATTCTGTTCTACTGTCAATGTGTTTTTTGCTTCTTTCCTAGTTATACTGTGAAGTTGAATGTACTGGTTGGTGAGTTAAATGGCTCAAATTTAAGGCAATTTCGTGCTCGAACAGAAGCATCTCAACCTGACTCATTGGCTCATTAACCCACAAATCCAACCCCAAATTAATCCAGATGAACCCTCTTGCTTAGTGTATTTAAAGAGAGCAGAGCAATAACAGCTTATTTGTGTGATGAGTGTGTGATAATGCCAACGTTACAGAAAGAAAGATGCAGATAAGGTAAACAGCTCTGCCTTTCTGCTTTTATTAAAAATGTTATTACTCAGATATCAAAATGGATTCAGTATTTTAGGGCATTCAGACTTCAAAGGTACAGTCTGATAATGAAACTGGCTAACTTTAGCCTAAAATGGTCATGTTTTTGTATATAGAAAGGGCAGGGGCTGCTTTGTAGTGTCAGTTTTAAAATAGATTTCAGTCTCCAGGCCACACAAGACTCAGTCTGATGTAAGAATGCAGTGAAAACAGCATGGCTGTGAGAAAGACAACAGCGAGCGTGTTTTATCACTCGCTAAGAGAACAGCCCCATTAAATGTGCCAGTTTTTTTACCTTTTCACCGCTTTGTATGACGCATCGTATTGGTGGGAAAACATGATGGATGAAGATCTGATGAACAGGGTGATGACATTTCAACAGGACTCACTTTCAAAATATGCTGCATACCTCAATAAAGAGACAGGCAGTGTTAAGGAGAACAAACAAATAGAACAATATTATTGAGGTTCTCAAAGGCATGTGGGTCATTCTACCATTGCGAATATGAACGTTGATATGTAATTCAAGTGTAAAACATAGACTCATATATATTAAACATCAGTAGAAGTACCTCCGCTGACAGTAACAGCACTGACAAAATGACCACAATCTAAACTTCCAAAATGTAGTGAACTGTCACTTCAGTTTCAAAGTTTAGAAAATGACAAATATTGCATGTTATTTCAATTTTAAAATTAATGTTTCATGAGTAACCCCACCGACAATCTTTTTGTGACACGAAGCTGTATTTAAGCTGTATTTTATCCAAATTTAGCGGAAATATAAAAAGAGATTTTCCAAAAGGTCTTGTCTGAGTACTTCTACCTTTGAGGAGTAATTCAGTTGTTTTATGTTTCTGTAACACCACTGACAAAAAAAATCTTGTGACCACAATAGTGATCAAAATAAAATTAGATTTTATCTGTGAAGTCATTGGTGCAACATGCTGTCTTCCAGCACAACATGATCAAAAATCACTGAAACAAAAATTCACAAAGAAGAATTATCATAGTTTTTTGTTGGTTAATTTTGGAATAGAACAAAGAGTGCACAGACACCAACTTTCTGTGGTTAGTTCTTTTTTTAAGCTCATTTTCAAGGCTTTGAAGTTGGGGGAAACCATGTGGCACCATTTGAATGACCCATATTTCCCTGTCACATAATTGGAGCAAAGCTCAGCCATCTAGTAAAGCAAGGTGTTCTATTCATCACACATGCTTTTAATGGAAAGGAGGGCAGATTAACCTGTTTACTTTTCACTATCATGATTAAAGGTGGCCAATATAGCAAAAATGTAACATCATGATGCTAATTACATCATTACATATTTCTATGATTCATAATACATTACATGAATACATATTTCATTTATTAGGGAGTTTGCAAACAAGATGGCACAAAAAGCAGTTCCACATTTTAAAAGGCTATGGAAAAAGTAGGACGCAGGTGTGCCAGATTGTGTCCATAGTTTCCAGACCCCCCAAAAAAATTCCAGAACTTGCCAAAATGCATGAAAAGCACCCCCGCCCCCCCAAAAAAATAGAAACATAAAAACAGGTTTACATTTCTACCATAATATTAATTAGTACAGCATTTAAACCTACATTACATCAATTGAGGCAGTAGTGGCTTAGTGGTTAGGGCTCAAAGCGATTTATCAGAGGGTCTGCTAAGATGCCATTGAGCAAAGCACTTAAGCCTCTCTGCTCCAGGGGTGTCTGACCTCAGCTTTCTAAGCAGGGATATGTGAAGAAAAAGAATTTCATTGTAGTGTACAGGTAAAATGACAGCAAATGTACTTATAAACTGTGCTGGGTATGTTAACAAGAGAAAATACGAGTTGTTGCTAGATGGCACTTTCAGTCATTTATTGTCACTGGTGCAGCACATTCCATGATCCCATGCAGTCAAAAAGGTGAATAAATCACAATAATATAACAAGCAACAAAAGAAGCTCTCTCTCATATATACTTTTCAAATCTGATTACCTTTATTGGCTACTCAGATCACACGCCATTCTATTCTCTATTTTCTGTTTTCTTTTTATTCTGTTTGTACTGCAGAACCATAGTCAGTAATGGATAATCCATGCCATGTCTTGCCTTTGACACTGTGAAACTGTAAACAATGCTGACTGGCAGCGGCAACATTCTCCTCTCAACAGGAGTGAATCAAATGAATGTCAATCAAAGTTGTCATAACTGATTTGATGAGAGACGTCCGGCCTTTTCATATTTTAGCTGCATTATTAAGCAATGTAATATATTCATTTTAAACTTTTTAATCATGACAAACCAACCCAGTTTTTGTTCACCTGCCAAAGTGCTTTCATCCTTACCTAATCCAACCAAAATCCACAAGATTTTGCAGGAAGCTGCCAAATCTGGCAACCCTGAAAAAATTTATGCAATGGACTGGCGACCTGTCCAGGGTGTATCCTGCCTTCCGCCCAATGACAGCTGGGATAGGCTCCAGCAACCCACCGCGACCCAGAAGGATAAGCGGTTTAGATGATGTAAGATGATGTCATAATGGGCTGACTTAATGGGCTGATTGTTACTATGCAATTTATGCAGTTGCAAAAAGGGTTTTATATAATACCAAAAAGGGTTCTGTGACTGGTAACAATAGTGGAACCTCTTTTACTGCAATATAGAACCATTTTTAAAAATATACATACACAGAGGCACTTGTAGGAATTTAAGGCCCCCTGAAAATGTCATGCATGAGCCCTCTGCCAGTCACTACTGGAGGGGAGACAGAATGCAAGATGGGTTACTGTATACTCATATACACACATACACGCATACACACGTACACCCACCAACCGGCCACTTCATTAAGTACACCTCCTTGTATCTACATACACTGTCTACTTTATTAGCTCTACTTATCATAAAGGTGCACTTTGTAATTCTACAATTCCCTCTACTGTAGTTCATCTGTCTCTCTGCCTACTTTGTTAGCCCCCTTTTCATCGTGTTCCGCAATAGTCAGGACCCCCACAAGACCACCACAGACCAGGTACTTTTTGGGTGGTGGATTATTCTCAGCACTGGAGTGACACTAACATTGTGTTGTTCTGGTATGAGTGGATCAGACACAGCAGTGCTGCTGGAGTTTTTAAACACTTCAGTGTCACTCAGTGTCAGTACAGTGTTGGTGAGAACAGTCCACCAACCAAAAATATCCAGTCAACAGCATCCTGTGACCACTGATGAAGGACTAGAGGATGACCAACACAAACTTTGCAGCAACAGATGAGCTACTGTCTCTGAATATACATCTACAAAGTGGACCAGCAAGGTAGGAATGTCTAATAGAGTGGACAGTAAGTGGACACAGTGTTTAAAAACTCCAGCATCACTGCTGTGTCTGATCCACTCACACAACGCAACACTAATACGATTTCTATGTTGTACCATTGAGAAGAACCACTCAACCATGCAAAAAACACTTTTATGCATTCAGATGGCTTTTTTTTTTTAGATACATGCAATTGTTCAGTGTTCCAGAAGCACTATAAACCATCATTTACTGAGGAAAAAAAACATTTTCTGATGTAATTGAACATGATAATGTTATCATATTGTCCAGCCCTACTGAGTATACAGTGTCTTTTATGGCAACATTTTTTAATAATCGAACATGTGAGCCCCTCGTTTTCAAATACAGCAGCCCCCACTCTTTTTGCATTTTGGATTCTATGACTAAAATTTCTCGCACCAAATGTGTTTGGGCAGATAAGAAGTGTAATTCATTTTAAGGTGACATTATCTCTGTACACCCACTGAAAAACAGGTGTGCAGCCAGTGCTACAGGTGACTGGAGAACAAATGGCTACCACCAGAGGAGACAACTATGATCAATTTAGCATGTGCACAAAAGCACAATGTGAAATGCTATAAAAAGAGCTAAATTAGCAGAGTTCAAAGCATCAAAACATAACAGAGACCCACAATGCCAAGGTGCAACACAATTAGTTACACACAGCATGACATCCAAAACTCACTTTCAGCCTTCCAGACTGTGTGACACTGAGAAATCTCCTGTTCTCAAGTCATTTTGTAGAGCAAAAGCCACTTCACAGCAAGAGAGAGTGTTCCAGGCCAAAGACATATACTCTAACATCAGCGTCCCCTATTCTGCTCCTGAAGGACTGGACACCAGCACAGTTTGGTCATTTTCCTGCTCAGATACACCTGATTCCAATCATCCGGCTTGGAAGGTGTGTTTGTACAGGGAAAACAACAAACTGTGCTGGAGCTTGGGCTCCTCATGTTCTAACAGGTTCAATGGCACGTATTGCTGAAAAGCTGAATTATGTAAAAAATTTCAAAAGTATTAAAATGTACAATTTACTTGTCAGGCAGACTTATATTCAACAGAAAATTACACAGAAGCCTCAACAACTAAACAAATCACATTTTTTCAGTATTTAATGTGTCCACTCTGTCTTTATTACAGCTTCTGTTCTTTTCAGGAGACTTGCTTTCAATTTGTCGAAGAAATCTGCAGGGCTATTTTTCCACATCTCCAAAGTTCAGTCTTAGAAGCTGGTTGTGTTTTCTGCGTCTCACAATCCAAGTAATGCCAAACACATTCAGTGATGTTGAGGTCTGGACTCTATTGAGGGGTGGACAGTCTATTGTTCTGAGAACACCAGCAGTTTTTTTGTTTGATTTGTAAATTTTCTTCTTGACAGCTACACATCCTTTCAGAGCCATAGTGTTGTCTTCTCAAAGTGGAAGGATGGACAGAAACACCTGTAGATGTTTTCAGATCTGAATCAAGAGTGGAGCTTGATTTTCTCCTCTCTCTCTCAGATGAAAGCTTTAAGTGCTGTTTATCTGATGGGACAGTTTTGCTGGCAACACTATCACCACTGTTGTAACAAAACATTGCAAAGTTACCAAAAATGGTAACGTGTCCTTCATTTTTCTTGTAAGTTAAAGATTCCATTCCAAGTAATTTCGTATCATTTCTACTAGTCCGTTCATCATGAAATACCGACACAATATATAGGGCAGCAATATGTAACTTCAAAGCCCTGGCAGAGATACTTTTAATCAGAAATGTGGTATCATAGTACAACAAATGAAGCCAAAAGTAGGTTGCTCAAATATTACAATGTACCACTGCTGTTGTGTACACAGTAACAGAGTGGGCCCTAAATTATGCACAAAGAACCAGTGTGGGCTTTGTTCTTACCTAAGAGCAGCACACCTGCGATGACTGTAATCAACCAAGCCTTGAAGGAGCTGAATGAAGTATGTTACTCATAGACTGGAACAAAAGCTTGGACCAGCACTAACTCTTTGTCCAGATAAGATTAGGGACCATTGCCAAACTATGAACAAAGTGTCTTTTCTAGCCACTCCCACTACTGCACAGTGCAGCACTGCCCTCTGCTGGTAGGTCTGGGGAGTTTTGCATTGGCCAGAGGGCAATTACTGTAAAATGTATATATAGGCATAAAACCACCAAATAACAGATAAGCTATACAGACTCACTGATTACACTATACAGTGCCATGAAAAAGTATTTTGCCCCCTCTTTATTTCTTCTATTTTTGCCACACTTGTTTCAGGCAGTCAAACAAAATTTAATATAAAAGAAAATCAACTTGAGTAAACTCAAAATAGTTCTTTTTAAATGATCATTTTTATTCAAACAAAAAAGGTTATCCAACACCAGCTAGCCCTGTATGAAAAAGTAATAGTTGTACAATCAACCAATTAACTAAATTTTGTTGATAACCGGGATCAGTTAAACTAGACACACTGAAGTTTGATTACTGCAAGCCCTGCTGAATCTAAACATCAAATAAATAGAACTTTTCCAACAATGTCAAGTAGGCAAGAAAATTCTAAACAAGCAGTAAACTATGCCACAATCTAAAGAAATTTCAGAAGACATGAGAAAGTTATTGAAATATATCAGTCTGGAAAGAGTTACAAAGCGATTTCTAAGACTTTGGGATTTCAGTGAATCACAGTGAGATAATTACTACTATCTCCAAATGGAGAAAGCCTGGAACAGTGGAGAATCTTCCCAGAAGCAGCTGGCCTACCAAAATTTCTCCGAGAGGGACAGAGAGACAACTCATCCAGGAAATCACAAAAGAACCCAGATGAACATTTAAGGAACTGCAGGATTTGCTCACATCAGATCAAGTCAGCATTTATGATTCCACCTTTTAAAAAAGACTGCAAAAATGATATCCATCCGAGAGCTGCAAAACAAGAAGTACATAATTTTCCATTCGCCAAAAAACACCCAAGCACTTTCGAATAATGTTCTCTGGACTGATGAGTCAAAAGTGGAACTTTTTGGAAGGCAGGGGTCCCGTTACATCTGTTGAAAAGCTACCACAGCATTCCCCAATAAGAACATCATACCAACTGTGAATCACGGCGGTGGTAGTGTGATGGTGCGGGGATGCTTTGCTGCTTCAGGGCATGTGCGACTTCCCATAACTGACAACCAGTTACTAAAGTGTAGGTGGGAGAGTTATACACCGGTAATATAGGTGTTGCAATTTTTTTTCCTCAATAAACGAAATATTCATTTAAAACTGAGTTTTGTGTTTCCTCATTGTCTCCCTGTCTTATATTACATTTTGTATCTGAAACCATTAAGTGTGACAAATATGCAAAAACAGTGAAAATCAGGAGGAGGCAAATACTTTTTCACAGGACTGTACATGCATATTGCATTCGTAACTGTCCATCTATCTTTTGGCCTCTGTAAAGCTAAAAGCCAAAAAAGTAATCTTTTTTGAAGACAAGATCTGAAGACTGAGCTTATTAGTCCACCACATGGCTTTAAATAATGTCATTTGGCTTTTAAATGAGGCCCAGCAGAACAAACAAGAAAAAACACTCAAGGAACACGACAGGATTAAAGGAAAACTCCAGCATTTTCTGACCTCATTTCTATCTGCAAGTGCAAACAAACAGAAAACCCATTGGCTCAAAACATCTTCTTCTAAAAGACAGCTAACAGAAGCTGAAGCACCTGGCCATTTGTTTCTATTATAAATGTGTCTTGAATCAACCTGCGTGCTGTTCTTCTCCAAAACAGGGCAATTAGTGACCACAGGAGTCAACCATATGTAAGAGATACGGCAGAGAAAAGGCTGGAAAACACTTGAGTTTTCCTTTGATCTAACAACCCTAAAATGTTTTGAACATTTCATAAAGTATGTAGGCAAAAGGCAGCTCAACAACGTGGCACTGTATTAGTGGCACAGTTCGGCGCAACACTCGTTTGCTGACAAAACAGGAGTCTGTTCTTTACTGTCATTCGACACTTTTTTTCATGATGGCTTTTCTCCTGAGAAACTAATTTGGTCTCAGTGAGAGACGTGCTTTAGCGCGGCAGCTCCTGAGGCCCTACGCAGAGATTTTGGGCCATTTGTGGAAAAACAGAAGCAGAGAATGATTGTTCCTTCGCTCACATTGAAGTGATGACTCTGATGCCAAAGTACAAGCGCAGCTGCTCCAGAAAGATGAAAGTTAGCACAGTGTGTGGGATGAGACGAATCCCAGCTGGAACAAGGCCCTACGGTAGTGAAGGAAGTGGAGAGAGAGAGAGAGAGAGAGAGAGAGAGAGAGAGAGAGAGAGAGAGAGAGAGAGAATAAATGAAAGAAAGAGCAAATTCATAAAGCCACTTCAACACAAGCCTGTTATTTCTTAACAAAACCTATAGTGGTTCAGGCATGACCTAAACCATAATAGATGGATGGACCATGCTACATCAAAGGAGAAAGAAAGATTAAGTGGTGCGGTCACAGAGAGAAAGTGGGTACGAAGTTACTGCCTGACTTAACAAAAACACTTTGTGAAGGTGTGAAAGGTAACTTTGAAACGTGGAAATGGTTTTTCACCTTGTAGAAGGCTTTGGGCCCAAGTTTGGCAGTGTCCCTCAGACAATGAATCACCTAGAACAGAAACAACAGGGTCTTATGTGAATAACGATTGTACCTGAATCCAGGCACATCAGAACCACAGGCCATTGTCACCACTGGTCATGATGGCATATAACATTTTACATGAATTGTTTGGCAGAAAATCAAAATTGCACAATTTTAATGCAACAGTGTTATTTAGCGCTGGAGCTAATACTGGAAGTCAATAGTCACCAAAATCTTTTCCATAAATACATGCCTGAAACTCCAAACATCCAGGTCTTCGTAAAGGTCACAGGCACTTGCCGATGTGATTTAGGACACAGTACGCCTTAAGCTGAGTGTACACTACATGACCTTTTAAATCTTAACAGAATCCAGACAGCATCATACACTTAACACTGTCTTTAACAGATTTTCTTGGTATTTTGTGATGAGGACACGTATACTAGATGATAAGGCAAAAACAAGGTACAACACACATAATGGCTAAGAAAAGCACTCAACATTTTTAATAGGGATTAAAATCTGGCTAAAAACCATGTTGTGTAGGCCCAGCTAGAGTAGCTGAAAGCAGCTGGGAGCCACTTTAGACAATAGGTTGTGCCGAATTCCCACCTGCCCTACAGAATCCAACTTGTCTTGGCTGAATAACTACCTCTAGGGCAGGTGGAAAATTTTGTACATTAGATTTTTCACCAGCTATTCCTTTAAGGCCAGTGTGAATGGCAGGTGCTCTTGTAATGGTTGAGAATGGCTACAGGCTCCAAGATACAATACTTTAGCCACAATTCAATTCTGCTGCAACTATATTTAAAGATCTGTGCTATTCTAAGTATTGAAATATGACACATTGCAATATAATGTGATTCACTACTTCTGACTGAATTATTCCTTCATAAGAGAACTTTAAACTAATGAAGTTTAGAATTTGTTCCTCTCACTTCAGTCTATTTTGAAGACAAACAGGACTGTGAAATAGATAAATCAACATTCAAAACAGGCTTTATCCATTTCCTTTATCCATATTTAACAAATCCTTTTATTCTGAGTGATTTACAGCTAAATGTAATATGAGGAGTCTCACCCTAAAAACTTCACAAAATAAATAACAAAGAAACAGTGACATCTTGTGCATTAAAACAGAAATACACATTTTATTATTTAAAAATAATTGAATGTTGAAAACTCGGGCCTCTGTGTATTGATACTATTATTAAAACAAAAGTTACACTGTATCATTTTTTCTCCCACCACTACCTCTTGCTTATGCTGACTTCAAATCATACAAAGCCAAAATAGTAGGATATATAGGCAGCATATAGGCAGCCCAATTTATTAATTAACAGTAATCATTTTATTTATTTATTTATTTATTTTTAAACAACCAAGATCTATAAAGTGACCTAACATTTACTCAGAAATTGAGCTGTTATTTGCCACAATTAGCTAGCATGCTTCAGACTGAAAGGTTCTAAATTGCTCTCACCCCATACTCTCCCTTTGAGCTCATCAGCCTGGTCTTCACCACATCAATTGGCTGGCACAGGACAGTGGCACAGCCTCCCTGTTCACATGAACATGTTAGAGGGAGGAATATGTTTTGCATTTAAGGAAAACAACTACATGAACAGCACTTAATCACCATTCAAACTGAATTAGTTTTTTCCAGGTTCTGCAATGTAATGTGTGTGAATTGACTGGCTGATTGGTACAGAATAAACTACTTGCCATCTGTATATTCTGTAATTGCCTACCCCCCCCTACCCAAACCCCCCACCTTTCACAAAAAAAAATACTGTCAGACTGTAGAAATCTATGTAATATTATTACACCAGTGTAATATTTGGCCAATAAAATCGTACTACTAAGCCTGCCAATAATGTATTTTTAAATGTTAAATAAGAAAAACACACTCAGGAACGTGATGCTAAGAAATTTGACAGGTGAGAACTGACAATCATATTGGAAAAAATCGTCTCAGTCAGTAAAGAACAGTTTAACTAAAACTATGGGAGTATTTTTAATTTTTGTCAAAATAAAACAAATGCAAACATTACCGGGTATCATCATTTTTGGGTTATTATAATATCGTTGACAAAACTTTAATATCGGTCAGACATGGCTCTCGGCTCTCGTCATAAATCATGGTACCTCACCAAGTAAAACTAATCCAACTGCAGTAGTTTTTAGAGTTTTATATCTGTAGAAAAAAAAGACTATTTTCGAAAAAGCACTCAGAGTGTTTGGCACATTAGATGAAAAGATAGCAGATGTAAGGCAGGGCTGACTCACCGCAATAAAGCTGGCGATAAAGTGGGTGGCAATATTGTCAGTGAAGATGCCAGTCCCCAACACCAGCTGCTTGGCTTGGTCATAGCAAGAGAGCTGGACAAGACATAGAGCTAAAATGATTTTGATGGCCATGAACATCACAATATTGAAGCAAATGCTTAGATGATGACCATACCTGCCCCACACTGACCAGAGCACCTCTGCTGGAGGCCATTGAAGCTCCAGAGAACAGTTTCCTTATTCCTTCTGCAAGAAAAGACACCTGTGCATCAACACTGGACTCAATTCTGTTAGTTCATAAAATACAAGCAAAAAAAATTAATTAACTGCTGGATAAAACTGATTAAAATTGTAGCCACTACACATCAATTTGCTGAAATGAAAACAGAACTGAATGGTATTGACCTCAATGCTTACTGATGAAGAAGTCACTGGTAATATACTGCAAGCAAATCTATACTTTCATATTTTGTTTTTAATAACTCTTACCTTCTCTCCAAACACGGATGACTCCATCTAGAGCATGTGCATAGCTGCAGAACAGACAAAATTAGATGGTTAAATTAGGGAACACAGTGTTAATATACTTTTTTATGATATTAAAATTGAGTGCTATGTTAAACATCCAGCAAGACGGAAATATAATGAAGCATGGCTTAAAAAAATCGCTAATCAGACCAGTCCGGAAACTGTCTGGCCATGGCCTAATATTCTGATATGCACACGTGATTGACATCTCTCTGTCCAACATTCCCATCCGGCTTTTATATGGTGACCAAATGGACAGACTGACAGACAGACAGACAGACAAATGAATGAACAGGTGACAGGCCAACAGACAGATGAGCTAGCTTGATAGCTCAGTTATGCTTGCTGGGTTAGTTTTTGCTTGGGTGGGACAAACCATGTCAACCTTGCCAACTAGTGAGGACACGACTCACATAAGTTCTGCTTAAAATTAGAACTGCAAAGTTTACAGTGAAAGAGGCCAATTTGGTAAAATGTACAGCCATTTATTGGAATTTTAAGGATGGTCTTTGGAAGGATCTTCACAGGGCATACTCTGTAATGTATATTGTGTGCCCACAAGAACAAGATTAACCTTTTTGGAAATAAAATACAGACTTAGGTTCCCTGGGGCTTTTAAACTAGACAGCAGGGAAAACATCCATCTATGCTTTTTGCTGTCCAGGATTAAATTAAGGCATCACTGACTAAATAATCTTCACTGTAAAAAAAGACTTTTCGACTCACACATACTCACTTTCTCCTAAGCTCTGGTGGCAACTTCACATCATTCTGCATTCTGTTCAAACAGGAAAAAATCATTTTTACAGAGCAAATGTACTTAGTCATCTTAAGTGAAAGAAAAAAGGAAAGAAGAACCATCTCACCTAACATTCACCATGTCTGCAGGGGTCCCGATGAAGCCCCCTGTAAGCCCTTCAGGTACATACACATATTATTAGCACTGGTTGAATTCCCCAAAGCATTAAATACACTAGTGATATTCTCCCTTTACCGCAGCTGGAACAGTACATACTGTACATGTATGTAATATTCAGATGGACATTTCTGAATCTCATTAAGGATTACCTCATGTGAGATATTAAATTATACAGGGTATTATTAGTTTCTTTATCAGTATGTTATAAATGTGCTGACCTTGTTATTTCTACATTGCCCTATAAAGCCAGTTTAAGACATGAAAATCACTACTTCAAATAAGCTCAACAAAGTTTGTTGGAGTCTATTCATTAGTACTGGTCAGGAACAAAAATGAATGTAAAAGTAAGTGTAGGCTGGGTTATGATCTGTATCTCAAAGCAAAAATATGTAAAATGATTATGTTTTTATGTACTAAGAGACAGAAAACTGAATAATAAAGCATGATAGCAATATTATTGACTTAATTTACAAGGTGTACAATATTCATCAAATGTGAACATTGTGCTTTGTGCATTGTGCATATACCTCCAAATGAAGCCAGTAAGACTTTCTGGTAGAAGGGCATGGGCCCCTGCTTCCCATCAGTCACCTTGTCTCGCACTGTCTCATAAATAGCAAAACGGGTCATTGAGTATGTCAGCTGGAGAACCAAGAGAAAAAAAAACAAACACATGGCTCCTCAGTAAACGACCACACTGACCAGCTGATATAATGTTCCAACAAAGCATGTTTCACTTTAATGCTATTTGGTAGGGATGCACAGATATGGGAATTCTTGGCCGATGACGATTTTCATGTACTTATGTGCCGATGCTGATACATAAACATTTTTAAAATGTAGAAATTGAACTAGATCCACCTGGCTTAGCATTACAGAGAAATATAATATTTATTTGAGTACCTTGCCTTACAACACCTCTCCACCATGAATGTCTGGCTGTCATAGAACAGTGCTCTAGGAATCAGGAAGTGTATTTCTAACCACTGCATGTAATTGCAACTTCACTTGATACAACTTTTAGAGACATTAATCGCTTTTGACGTCTGGCTCCTATCACCACTACTGTGAACAATCCTGACATTGTAAGTTAACAGGAAGAGACCACTAGAGCCAGAGAAGATGTCTTCAGAGCTCCCGATGGCTGCCCAGGTTCCTCTAATTCTCCCTCTCTGACTTTAGCTCTGAATTCCTTTAGTCTCATCTCCTTTAGTGTAGTGAAGTTTCTGGAGTATGTATGTCTTGTGGGAGTGTCTTGTAAAGGAAGGGTCTCTTAGAGGAGGTGTCTTTATAATAGGTGGGGCATACAGTACTGTACAAAATTCAGAGACCCTTCATTTATTTGATTTCCAGTCAAAACAGCCAATAAGTACATATTATTAATTTTTCAGGAGATGTTTCTAAGGTGATTGGATATAAGATAATCCGCTTGCATAAGCAAGGAGAATGCTAAAGGAAAATAATTAAAAACCAGGAGTTTCCAAAACTGGAGTTCTAAAAATGATTAAAAGGTACAGAGAAAATGGGACACATAACAAGATCCGCGAGACCACCGAACTGTCATCATCAGATAAACAGTACTTTCATTTTTAAAGAATAGGAAAAACTTAGCTCCCCTCTTGCTTCAGATCTAAACATCTCCACAAGTGTTTCTGTCCATCCTTCCACTGTGAGAAGACAACTCAACTCTAAGAGTCTGAAAGGATGTGTAGCTGTTCAAGAAGCTCTTACTGAGAAAAGGAGAAAATTACAAATCAAACAAAGTGTGATTCTGGTGTTCTCAGGACGATGGACTGTCCATCCCAGAGTCCAGACCTCAACATCGCTGGACATGTCTGGGATTATGTGGATCAGGTGAAGCAGAAAATGTAACCAACTTCTAAGATTTCTTTGAAAAACTGAAAACAAGTCTGCTGAAAAGAATGGAAGTGGTAATAAAGGGAAGGAGAGGACACACTAAATATTGAAAATTATATATAAATATTAAATATAAATTATATAAAGCATATTACATTTTGTTGCTGAAGCTTCTGTGTAATTTTCTGTAAAACATATGTTCTCTGTTTTTTTCTGTTGCTGAAAAATGAACAACTTTGTGGCCGTTTTGACTGGAAATTAAATGAAAGAAAGGGTGGTCTCTGACTTTTGCATAGTGCTCTATGTCTTGTACTTGGTGTGTGTGGTGGTGGATGTGTCTTGTAGGGGGCGTGTTTTGTTGTGGCACTGAGTGAGAGGATCCAGTCCAGTATAGTACTTGTGTCAAGTTATGGGCATATGATACAGCGTATGGATCATGCTGTGGGTATTTCATAGGGGGCGTGTCCTGTAGAGAGCGTGTCATGTAGACTTGCAAGTCCTACATTTCACAGATTGAGGTTCATTCTCCCACAGCAGTGAGCTAACCTGGCGGCACATGGAGGCGCTGAGACCACTGTAGAGCGCAAGCACGCCGTCGCTCCGCACCACTCGCAGAGCCATACCCGTCATCCTCATCTTCACCTCCTGCTGTGTCTGCAAGTGAACCTGCACAGAGAGCCTTTGAGACACCCAGTGGGCCAGACAGAACAACACAGCATAAACTAATATGTCTGACATTCTCTGAGCTCAATTACTTAAAGAGTAAAGAGTTTCATTGTCCAAGCCTACGACTTTGTCTCTAGGTTAAATTTGAATAAATAATGGTGACCAAAAGCTATTTAACATATGCTAGATATCTAACATGCCTCTAATAAATATTAGTGTTAGTAGTGCCAATCTGTTACTAATAGAGACGGGCCTTTAGTTTGATCTATAAATGTCAAAACACAAAAAATTAAGAAAAAGCCTACCTCTGCGATACTGGTATTTCTGCTATTTTGCACCTCTATGTAAGTATGCTAGTGTTAAGCTAACACTAGTGCATGCTACATTTTTGGCCCATTCTCAATGAAATACACACAAATATTTTCCCATTGTATGTAGCAGTTTTACAGTGATTCATTCATTAATGAAGCCTGGCATGGAGCTGCTGCTGCTGTTTTCCATTTCAACTGACTGAAGCCTGGCTATGCTATGGCCCGTATTCACAGTGAGTAATATTCTGGCTCCAAAAATTGGTGTTACGACCCCTGGTCGTAGTTACTTTTTGTGTCTTTGTGTGGCCATTTTCTGCGTTTTCCCTTGTTTTTCTATGAGGCGCAGGTCTGTGATTGGCCACATGGGGGTGCACTGAGGTATAAGAGGCTGCCGAGCCACAGTCTTGGGAGACGTTCAGGGCTCTTTCCCCTTTGAAATGACCTGGAAGAACACCTGTCCAGCCCAGCCCAGCCCAGCACTCTTCACAACAGTCTTTGCTGAAAGTTTTTTTTAGACTCTGTGCAACTTTCTGTGAACACTGGAAAAGTAGGGGACGGGTGCCACTTTGTTTTGGCTATTGTTTTCTCCTGCGTAAGGTGGGGAGTTAGGGTAGCCATATGTCTTTTTGTTTCTTTTGTTTTCAGGTTTAGTTGTTTTTTTGTCATCATTAGTAGTTTTATTTGTTATTTTGGCAAATGCTTTTCCCTGAAGCCACCACCTCAACTTGTCTGAGCTATTGAAGAAAATAAACCTGTCATTTTGTGGTTTAAACAGTGTCCGGTGTCTGGTCTGGCAGCAGGTCTGGGGAGAGAGCCCACTCTCATTCTCTGTTACGGCCTGACCCTTAACACTGGATTCACACAGTGAAATCAAAATGTGACTGGTTGATTCCACTGTCACTACTTAGTTATGTGACTGACTTGTCAGTTATGAAACTGACCAAGGACCATATTTTTAAAGAATATATTAATGATGTCAACAACATCCTCAGAAAAATATACTGTGACATAATGTGATGTAATTTATCACGATAATAATAAATATTTTTATTTTGCGCAACCCTAGTAGAGAGTGCCCCCCTTCAAAAATAACTTTCAGTTTCCCAAAATATCCCCTGCGTGGAAGTTAAATAAGCATTTTATTACCTACTTGCTAGTGACACATACTAGACATACAGGCATAGAGTTACATGTAGTAAACAAAGTGGGCTCATTCAAGCCTACTATTCCAGCAGAATGATGAATAGAAAATAAAAAAAAAACAAATTCACAGTATGACACCAATCTTTACTACAAGATATTTTACATGTGTATGTGTACTGGGTGTGAAACAATAGCACTTAGGCCTATATATATATATATATATATATATATATATATATATATATATATATATATATATATATATATATATTAAAAATAGGATTTAATGAAAACAGTTTTAATTTCAAATTGTGAATATTTTGAACATATTTAAGAGTTTTCAATGAACTTCTGCTTTATGATGCTGGTTTTCTTAAGAGCTTCTGACACTAGAAACCATAAGATGCTTATTTCCACAGCTTTTAGTGTCTTAGCTCTTGATTGCTTTCAGTCCTATCATACTAACAGGCAATAGTTTATCTCAATAAGTATGCACAAGTCATTCACTGCCCTGTTGCTCACAGAGTGCCCCAGGGCCCTGTCCTTGGACCCCTCCTTTTTATATTATACATTTCATCCCTAGTTCAGATTATTCATATTCACAGTCTTAGAGGCTTGTGAGAGGTGCTTTATAAATCAAACTTATTATTATTATTATTAATCACACATGCTCAATGAAATAGGAGCATGTCCAGACAGTAAGTGTTATTTAAGCTGTGTTTTAATATAGCTCTATCTGTTTCTATTCAAACTTTGATAACACTCAATTTAAGTACCATACAAACATTTTAAACATTTTACACTGAGCCTTTCAAGGATGGCCCTCTATTTCTTAGTATGTTTGCGCCATCTCAGCTTCCTTTAGATAAACACGAGATAGCACTAACTTGTTCACTTTGTGCAATTTTTAGATGCTCCCTTAATGACTGACTCTGAAGTTATGTAGGTTTTGAACCACTATCTTTAGATATTTAACGAAGAACAGTGTAAAGTGTCATTTCTAGACTTTCAGTTGATAAGAAACAGAAGAGAGAAACTCCAGCCAATACACAAGATAAAAGCGCCACAGAGAATTTAAATAATCATAAAGCATGTTCAAGTTCACATTGTACTAGCAGGGGCGGTAATTTTTCAATAAGGCTTTTTTTATTCAAATTATTCAAACACACTGTAAAGCTGTTTGTTGACTGTTTAACTGTCAACAGACTGTTGGACTGTTCCATTAAAGGGGAACTCCACCAATTAAAAAAAAATTATCTACATAATTCAATGGTTCAGAAGTCATCAAGAGTGGTTTGGTGTGAACTGCTCCATTCTAGAGAACCTTAAGTAAGAAATGTTGGTGGGGATAGGAACCAGACATCTGAAGAGTTGACTTCTACTGCCTCTAAAAGCTCTCTCACAGAGAGTTATTACATAAAATGGTGAGATATATGCTGCCTGGTGTCTGACACATTGCTTTTGACAGTTTTGTGATAAAGTTTTGGCTTGAAATGTATTCTAATCCATTTATTTTAATCCATTCATAGCAGGTCGTTGTAAGTCAAAATAGCTCCTAAAGAAAACTTTTTTTTCAGATTTATGACTATTTTCCATCATCAACATTTCATATATAAATTAAGACACATAAAGGTTCACTGGTGGTTTTGGTTTGTAAATAAACTGCCTATATTTGTGTTGTAGACATGGCGACCCCTGGTTCCTATCAGCACCACTGTACAAAAAACAGAGTCTGTAAGTTTCTCTACAATTAACCACTTATCATCAAATCACTCTGAATGACTGTTTAAATCTCAGTGACTGAATTATTCAGAATTTTTGAAACATTGGTGGAACTCCCCTTTAACTGTTATAAGGGAGCGCTACTCTCACTTAATCTTAAAACGTTAAGACCGTTAAAGTTAACCAAGTAAAGGCGGGTGAAGTTCGCTTCTTATAAGAACTGTCCGTGCCACCTTAAATGGCGCCGCAATTACATTCTGGCGCCACATGCTATGTCGTGTTAACTCACAGGCGCCAGAATAGATCAGCTACAGCATTTAAGGTGGAGCGGACAAGTCGAGTAAGTAGCTCCGTAGCCGTTCACCTTTGATTATTAACTCTACCTTTATGAGGTCCAGCGGATGTGTAC
The DNA here is from genome assembly GCF_904425465.1 of Colossoma macropomum. Taxonomy (NCBI): domain Eukaryota; kingdom Metazoa; phylum Chordata; class Actinopteri; order Characiformes; family Serrasalmidae; genus Colossoma; species Colossoma macropomum. The sequence goes on from NW_023494787.1 coordinate 42,637,465, forward strand.
AGCAGGCGGCAGCACACGAGGCAAGTCCACCGAAGTACCAGCGAGAAACCCGCTTCTCTGCCATGACTTCAAAACCCATCTGTTCACTGACAGTGAGGGGAAACAGCTGCCTTCAGTTCAAAGCTGAAGCTGCTCTGCTCTGAGCGGAGGCCTCAGTCACGCAGCCATGCGCCTCAGCTCCTCTCCTAATCCTCCTCCTTCACTCGTGGTACTTAATGCTGCCGGAGCACGTGCATTTCTAAACACAGTGGTTCCTCCGCGCACAGTTAATGATGAAAAGTGCCAGACATTAGTTGGGAGAAGACACCGTGGTGTCCTTCAGGTCCACGCTGTCCTGTAAAGGAGTGGTGGCACTGCTACAGCTGCTGCTCAGACCTCAAGTGGCGCACGCGTGTGCCAAGAGGATCAGATACCCAGAGACATTGTTGCTGGGGGTGGGGGGCTGGGGGTGAGTTCTTCAAGTGGGTCATTCGCACAGAATAGCCTCAAACGATGTCCAGAAATATGTCATAATGTAGTACATCACCTGCAGCTGTTATTTTACAACAAAAAGTTCCATTATTCATTTTTCTTTTTTTTATTTAATTGTTTTCATTCTTATTACTGAATCCATATACACTATAATGTAAAAGTCCCCCTCCTTTTTTTAAATTTCCAGTCAGGTATTCATTTCTCAGCATTAGAAAACAAATTAAAAAAGAAAAGAAAAAAAAAAACAAATTTAACAGAAAACTGCAGAGGCCTCAGAAACTAAATATAATATTTAGTTATTTATATTTAATTATTATTTAACTATTAAGTGTGTCCACCTTTTCCTTTTACTACAGCTTCCATTCTTTTCGCAAGATTTTTTCAATAAAATCTGCAGGGATATTTTTACCCAACTCCAAAGTTCAGCCTTAGAATTTGGTTGTATTTTGTGCTCCTGCCAATCCAAGAAATCTCAAACAGATTCAATGATGTTGAGGTCTGGACTCTGGAGAGGTCAGTCCATTGTTCTGAGAACACCAGCAGCTTTTGATTTGTAAACTTTATTTTTGTTGAGAATCCTATTTTTCCTCTATATCCTTACGTTATTTAACCTGTTAAACAATTTTGGAGACGTGTTATTGGTAATTTTGGAAACCTGTTAGAAATCCTCTGTTTTCACTTGAAAACAGGAAAGTAAATTAACTGTACAGAATTGTCATTTTACCTGGAAATTAAATAAATGAAGGGTATTTCATTTATTTTGCACAGTACACAGTATCTCATTACTGATATTCATCAAGATTTTTTTTGTTGCTTTTTTATATTAATAAGAGAAAAATAAGCCAATGTGTTTAGGTAATGAGATAAAATTGCAGAATACTATATTTTGTTGTAAAGTGCAGCTTTAAAATACCAACAACAGTAAATAGATTATTTTAAAATAAAGTTGTGAGGAAAATACATTATTTACATTCCTATCTTCAAATCTTACTGTGGTGTGGTAATGAGAATTTGGTCAAGTAAATCGTAAAAGATACTAAAGATACAAAAATTGATTTTAAAAAGAATTAAAAATCAATTAAATTATTTGGGATTTTTTAAAACTAAACCAGGCAGCAATATTTGTATATTCACATGTATTCAAATAATAAAACATTAAGCTTTTTATTTATTCCAGGTTGGGCTCCAGTATTTGTCATGGTCAGGAGAATAACCTGTGAGAACGAAGTATGGGCAAACATTCAGAGACAACTTTCTTCATGAGGGAAGTTCTTCATGCAGCTGGCTTTGGTGGAGTAAGCTTGTGTCCATGGATATTAGGATATCTCAGAATCAGAATGGGCTTTTTGAAATGCCCTTGCTGACCTATGTGCAATGAGTAGGTAACCTGAGCCACACTAATCCTTTCACAGCAAATTAAATGACATCTAAGAGTTCTGGAGGGCTGGGCTAATGAACATGCCAGGCTGATATCTTCGGTGCTCGCTTCTCTGTGTCAAGAGCTGGACGCAGCCGGTTTCCGGGTGGAAATGCAGCCCAGGTCTACGTGACGAACATAAATAGTAGCAAGCTATTCATGACCTCAGCAGAAGTTGTGAATGGACCAGCAGTGAGAAAATAGGATGGTGTGTCTCCTACAAAGCCACCTCAAACTTACAATACTATGGCAACTTGAAAACACAGAACAGGTAGAAGTCTGATCTGCTCTCAGCTGACATTCACAATAACTTGGCCTACACACACAGTAGGTCACAGGTCGAGGGATTGAATGATGAAGGGCGGCCGAACTCTGAGCGTACAACTCTGGGCAACAAGTCAAACTGGATGAGTCATGATGAACCAGAGAAACCAAACACTCATAAACAACAGTATTTTGGAGAAACAACCTCTCTTCTCTCCTAAAAAAGATGGTTCTTCAAGGGTTTTTCAATGAAGACAATGGTTCTATATAGAACCATGAATCTTCAAAGAATTTTTTGCTTGCTTAAATGGTTCTTTGCATGGTGAAGTCGCTCTTCAGATTGATTGAAATTGTTGTATATGGTTCGGTAAATGGTTCTATATAACACCAGAAAGTGTTCTGCTACTCTTATGATGTCAAGCTTGTTACAATAATCCTTCTGGTGCTAAATAGAACCCTTCTCAAAAAGGTTCTATATAGAACCATCTACAACACATTCTCCATCAATCTGAAGAACACTTTAATGATGCGAAGAACCCTTTAATCATGCAAAGGGTTTTTTAGTACTCATGGTTCTATATAGAACCATTTCTAAAGAAATAAGGAAGGTTATAAGGAAGCTGCATTCTGTTTCAAATTTAAGGCATGGAAGACTTGAGCTAATTAACACATTTTAGAGAGCACATTGTTTGCTGCAGTACACTTTGGTTTGGGCCTGAGTCCAAGTGGATTCAGTACAGTGTACCCACTTTGTTACATGTCTGTGGTTCTTTGCGTTGCCAGATAATTATCAACAGGCTGCTTTTGCTTAGTTTCCAGAGCAAAAATGTGCTTTGGGTGGACAAATTTTTTTTTGTTGTTTTGCCATAATTTTGGCAAGTTTTAAACACAATGGTTACACATTGCATTGCTTTTTCATGCACTGAAATTTGAAGTGACTGCTGGATTATGTGGTTCTTGCTGACAGAAAGACACCCAACATTCTAAAAGTAGGGCGACTGAACATGTTCCAGTTTTGAAGTCAGCTGTGGTGACGGACACCCTTAAAACTTAAATGGAGAGGGGAACTTTTTGAAATGGAAAGGAAAATTATCCAATCAGAATTCTTTTTGTTTTTCTGTGATGTATCTAGACAGATACCACAAAGCTAAACAAGCTCTTCCATTGCTTAGAACTTCAGGAGCTGAACCAAAGGCCTAATGTGCCACATTATTCATCAACATAATTAGGAACCTACAGTCACATTTTAATTGATAATGGTTGGCACGAATTTCATGAGGAAAAACGTCACTCTAGGCCTTCTGGAAGCCACAGACTGTGAGTACCAGTAGTAGCCTGACCAATACATTTCAGTCAGATGTTTGAAATGGAAAACTATGTTAGAGCTCTTTTATAGAAAGAGCCGCTGTAAAACTGCTGCAAGGTAAAATATATCTTAATATGTCTGCTTGCAAGTTTCAGATGTCCATGTTTAATCCAGAATGGCCAAAACGTGCATGTGCTGTTAGCTTAGCTCTAACATGCAACTAGAATGCCACAGAGGCGCTAGCAGAAATGAACATCATCGTAAAGGCGGTGTTATGCATTTTTTTAGTTTCTTTATGGTCCAAACCGAAGGCCTGGCTATTTAAAGGCCACAGCTTTTAAAATAAAAATGTTCTGAAATTTTTAGGGTGTGAAGTGAAAAGCAGAGCACAAATTAAACCCCCACAGAATGATGATGACCCCAGTTCTTTATTACAATAAGGAGTAGAACTGGCCGATAATATTGCATTGCAAAATTATGCTTTTTTGCTTGCTCTGCTTTTAGTGCACTACACTGGAAAAAAAAGGTGTAGAATTTACTTGATTCAAATGTGCACATCAGTTCCACACAAATTAAATGTTACATCAACTTGGAATGAGTTACTTGGAGTAAGTACTAACATATATTATGTTGATATTTCACTCCTGTTGAGCTAATATACGTAACTAAATCATGTATATTTAAAACAACCTTTAAGCAACCTTTGTTCCCAGTGTAGTACAAACAGCTTACTACAGACAGGTTGTAAGCTATGCTATACTACGGTATTATAGTTAAAATGCTTACTTTCATCTGTTTTAGACCTGTCTTTTTTGGGGGCAGTTCTTTATGTATTGAAAGGGGAACTCCACCTATTCTTCAAAATTTCTACATAATTCAGTCATTTATAAGTAAACAGAGTGGTTTTGTGATATGATTCATTGTAGAGAAACTTACTGACTTAGATTTCTTTACAGTAGTGGTGATAAAAACCAAAAGTTACATATGCAACATATCCAACACACATATAGCTATTTTGTTTACTATAAAAAACTACCAGTGAACCTACATGTCATCTAATAAAACTATCATAAAAATGTTTCAGGCATCAGGCAATATATTTTTTACTATTTTGATAACTTTACTGTGGAGTAGCTTTTACACGCTTGAAGTAGGAATTGTCTGATGTCTGGTTCCTATCACCACCACTGTGAACAATTCTGGTTCTGTATGTTTCACATCTAACCACTCTGAATGACTTTGTTTACATTATGATTTAATTAGTCAGATTTAAAAGAGTCTGTGAAATTAAGGGCATTTTCAACACATCTTTGGTTTTCTTGAAGAAAAAGCACTGAATTGAACATGACTCGCCCCCCCACCACAAAGGTTGACTGTACTTCAGTAGTGCCACATATTCAGGCAGCAGGATCACCAGACTCCTGAAAATATGTGTCAGTCATTTCTGATGATCAATATACAGTCAGGAGAAAAGCCTAAATGCTTTTGAATGGAAATTCAATCTTAGAGGTGGCAGCTTTTATGTTATGACTTATTTAATGTAAAATATTGTAAAGCAAATTCAACACAAATTCATACTGAATGCACATAAATCATTTAGAGTTCAGTCTGTAAACTTAGACCTTGTGATGACTGCCAGATACTAGTGTATGCCATATGGAGACATGAACGACCAACTACTTTTAACTCTCACTGCATATAAAAACCAGACTGAGTAACAACTCCTGGTTAAATTTGTCCAATTACAACCCACTTGTCAGCTGCACTGATGCTTGTTATTTGTTATCTCCAGTTCATTTGATGACACAGTTTTACACAGTATTATATGACATATTTATTTAACCACAGGCAATGGCAACCGTGCCCCTCTGTCTAAGGCATATGTCCCCATGCCCTATGAAACAGACACAGACATACAGGCAGAACTCCATCTGAACTGCCCAGGCCATCACATCTGTAGCTCTATGCTTACAGCTATCAGGCAGACAGACAAAGCCGATGACTGGGTGGTGAGTGTGCGCAGGCCCAGTGCCTGCTAAAGTCCAGTCTGTGAGTTCTCACACCCAGACAGTCACTGGCAGATCGTGGGGTAATGTTTAAAGGCATTACTTGTTTTCCATTCTGGTCACCTTTGATGTGTAAAAAAAAAAACAAAAAAAAAGACAAGACAGTATTGAAGAGGTGCAGGGTCTACTCCAGAACCACAGTGCCACCTGCTGCTTCCAGCGCCGTCTTCAGCTTTTCCGCCTCTTCTTTGGAAACGTTGGCCCGGATCTCCTGAGGCAGGGATTCAACAAGCTTCTTGGCCTTTAGGCGAAGAAAAATATAGAAATCTCTCAATAAGCAACACAGGAGCATGCTGACATAACAAGGAGGACAATATATGAAGGGTCTAGTTCCAAAACGCAATAAACACCACTTTCCTGAATTTATACTGTGCGGTTTACATATGTCAAATAAATATAAACACTATACTATGATTCATTTCACATTTTACTTAGAGAAATAGAAATTTTACAAGTGCACTTTTTACACGTCATTCTTTTCAAACCTGTACTTGTTACGACTAAACATACTGCATTTTGGAAGAAAATTCTTCATATATGAAAAGATGGCTTTAGTTAGCCTGTAAACAACAATAAGCAGTGTATAAACTGTACAATAAAAAGTAACTGATGAGATAGTTTTAAATTTTAATTCACTGATTCATCCTTACACTCTACATAAATAAACACACACCTAAACATGTTATTTAAAATAATTTATTTTGACTGTAAGAGTGTTTGGCTTGTAAAAAAAATGGCATTATAATGAATGCAAACAAACATAAATACAGTACAGAGTAACAGGTATTTCTTAATTTCAAAAAACTAGTTGATATATCATCAGAATCAAAGAATTAAATTTTATTCCCCATGTTACCTGCTTTTTATGGCATATGATACGACAGTTAGTTCCAGCCACGCAAGCTGACTGGTTGAGAAGCGTTCTAACCGTGCTTTTATTTCGCCATGACATCACGTTTTTTCACACTGTATCACTCCGCTGAGGCGTGGTTGCTAAGCAACGACTTTGACAGCTGTAGGAGACGCTAAAGCCATTTGAACGTTTTTACTTTGTGCACAAACAGAAAATGGATACTTTTAAAATTACATTTGATCTACAGACGATTTGGTCAGACTCTGAAGATGAAACTACACTAAATTCCCAAAGTGTCATCACCACTGAGCAGCTTTTCAGTCAGCAGCTGTGACAGAAGAATAGCTAAACAACCTGGAATTAACCAGAAATGAACCAAATACCAGTCACCAAACAAAATGGGCTGTAAGATGCTTTACAGACTGGCTGGAACAAAACAACAATAATATTGTTCTGGCAAAAAAAGACAAAACTGAGCTAAACTTGATATTGTAGAAGTTTTATGGCTCAGTCCGTACTTCAAAAGGCGAGGTTTACAGCAGACTGTGCGGCGAGTGGGCGGAGCTCGTTACTTTAAAGAAAGCAACAAGCTGCTTGTTAAGAAACTATAATTTGGTGGAAGGAACGGCTAAAACATATTACATGCCACGTTCACAGCCCAATTTATTTATTTCTTAATTTATTTATTTATCTGTTGTATAAAAGCAAAAGAACACTTGAGGTCGTGTGTTATCGCCTGCAACCAAATCACAGCCGTGATGTTATTTTGCGATAACACACTCCTTTTCATGTTCCATTGTTTAAACAGCTAACATCATTAGCTTCTATACAGTTTATGCAGTTTCTATTCACCGGTTGTTGTTTAGGCTGTCTCTAATTGGTCTAAAGCCAAAAAATGTACTGTGATGTAATCCATCATTACTATATGTGACATTATATCATCATAGTGCCCAACCCCTCTGACAGACCGTAAAGACTATACATTAAATTCAGACTGATTCTCCTGTATCTTCTAATGGAGTACCACGTATTGACTACCTAGCTTGTTCCCTATCAAAGTAAACAAACATACTGCAGGACCGAAACTTACCTGTACTAGATTCAAGCCCTGAATACAGTTCTTCACTTCCTTAATCAGTTTGACTTTATCCTCTGCCTTTAACTCTGTCAGTTTCACTGTGAAATGAGTTTTCTCTTTCTTTGCTGGGGCTGCGTCTTCTTCTGCTGCCTGCACACATAAATTCACAAACCAGAGCACATTAGACAGTCACACGATCAGCATCTGACAAGAACAGATGTGTCCATATCTGTATGAACAGCCCAAATCTTACCGAAGCTGCTCCTGCAGATGGCACTGCAGCCATTGCCCCCATGGGCATCATTCCTACATCCTGAATATTGAGGGTTTTCTAAGAAACACCAAAAAGAAATATTTATCAGTGACGTCTGTAATAAGACGGGTCATTTTATGAAAAATGTCACTTTGTGTGCACTACCTTGAGCAGCTCGTTGAGATCAGACACTTCTAAAAGGGTCAAACTGGATATATCATTGACCAGTTGCTGGATTTTAGGCGAGTATTGTTTGGGGGCTCCATCTAAAGGGGGGGTAGCGATGGCATTGGTCAGACTGGCAGGACTGGTCCTGAGTGTCCTCAGGGCACACAGGGCCGGTGCTGGAAGATGATGTCTGTGGAGGGTACACATTTAGAGATCATGAATAAAGTATACAAGTCAACACAATAAGCATGTTTTTAGAATGGAGCCAGGCTGCACAGTGTAATAGTTAATTATTAACCTGATGTTGACATACTGTAATGCTGATGTCCCAGATGGCTACAATATGCAAATGAACCCTTCATGAACCAATCATAGTGCTTTCCTGACCAATCACAGTTGTATATGAGCGTTTTGTTAAATTAAGGTATACATGTATTCCAATAAAAGCGAATTATTCATTTTGGTTATAAGTGTGCTTTAACATACTGCAAGGTGTATCACAACTGCATGTTTATCAATTAAATTTAATTTTATCTGAATCTTTGCTTGTCAAATGATGGTGACATCTGTATGCTTAACCAATACAAAATGATATTCATTGGGTTTATTGCAGTTTAAAAAAAGAAAGCAAACAGATCGTCCAGTTCTTGTTTACTCCCAATTTTAATCTACTGAGATTTTGGCTTCTTACACTTAACAGAACTGTGACTCTTGAATAGGACTGCAAAGCTGAACAAGGCTCAATCCAAGACAATACAATACATATGTCTTTCCTCTTTTCCTGAAGAACTTCCATACATTTCTAAGGCTGTTTCCAGGCTGCTTTTTGACTTCCCAAACTTTCTATGTTCAGTGTTCTTGCTATTAAAGGGGAATTCCACCAATATTTCAAAATGTCTGCCTAGTTGGTTAAGTTGATTATGTTGTCAACAAAGCCATTCAGAGTGGTTTGATGTGAAATCTTTCTTGTCTAAAGTGTTTAATACCTCTAAAAGCTATCTCACAAACAGCCATTACATGAAATGGTTACAAATGCATGCCCTAATGCCTGAGACAGTGAATAAAATGGCTATGTTTGTGTTGCTGCCATTGCGACCCCTGGTTTCCATCACCACCACTGTAAAGAAGTCTTGTCTGTAGTTTTCTCTACAATGAGCCATGTCATGCCAAACAACTCTGAATGACTTAACATTTCAAACAGTGAAAGTGAACTATTTTTAAAATTCGGTGGGATTTCCCTTTAAGAGCGAGGGAAAATGTGCATTAGAGAGACAGAATCAGCACATGAACAGACAATAAGAGCTTGAGAACAGAAAAGAAAATGACTTTCATCCTCTGAAGCGCACAAACCCTGGATCTTGATGACGTTACACTGACAAGACACTTCGACTTTTTTCCTGAAAACATCTAAGCGCTTTTAAATTCTCTACTCTTCTATACTCCTGCATAAGAAACCTAGCTAGCACATTCTAGTGGGTGCCAACCGTACAGTTAAACGGCATGTCATTTTACCACATACAACGGCACAGAGGACTTACGCCTCGTATTAAGCCTGGAAGTAGCCAAATTTGAAGTAGCCGCGTCTACTTGACCTTGATAGCACAGCATCTCTCCCACTCTTACGCAAGCTAACGTGGCTAACCTGCTAGAAAACAGAAAAGACTTTCTCGCCTGCTATGAACACCTTTAACACTGTCCTAGGCATGACAAGAAACCACGACTCGGCTTCATATTATGTATCCTGAGGAAATGGACTCTAGATCACGACCATGGGCCACCCAGTGTCCGGCCAATGCTGCGAATACGGACTATACTAGCTAACTAACTATATAGCTACATAATTCTGTTCCATAATCATACCTAATGCACAGACAGGGCTGTGTGAAGCGTCCTTTGCGTGCCAGATACAATTAATAATGTGTTCATAGATAATACTTCAGCCTGAAACGGGGCTCTTGTCACGAGGCTGAATTCAGCCTCCTATTCGAATCTTCCCGTTCCACCTTAAACGATGCAGCAGTTAACTGATGCACCATTTAAGGTGGAACGGGAAAATCCAAAGCCAGAACCCAGAACCTAACCACTGCCAGAACGTAACCACTGCACCATTTAAGGTGGAACGGGAAAATTAGACCACAAAGCTGGCGATTATGTAGCTGACTTCAGCTTCGTGCTCTTGTCCTTGAATCCTCTCCAGCACCAACTTAAACACGTAACACATGAGTGTCCTCTCACCCGTGCGCCTGAGCGGCCACCCGCAGCGATGTCCGGATGCAGTGCAGTGTGCAGTACATGTTAACTAAAACCTGCCCCTGTTATTCCGCCCTTTCTGTGATCAGATCGCTCCCGCTGCTGCCTCCAGACCCCCGGCTCCCTCTCGCTCAAAAGCACATGGCGTCCTCCGCTCTCTTTCCCTGACCTACCCACAATGCACTGCTGGTGACGTGGTTGCCAGATGCGTTCCTAACCATTCCCCCTCACGCTTCATTCTGCTCTGTAGTTCTCTCTGGATCATTTTAAGTGTACTCTGACAAACATTCCCTCTTTCTGCACTCAATACTACACTTAAAACTGTGATTCCGCGTAATTTTCTGTTAGCGTCATCTCTCAAAATTAAAGCAAAAAATGTTTTTTTGTCCAACTTGGCAACACAGCCGTGTTCTTTTCCCCTGTCATACAACTTTATTGAAAAACCAGTTGAAGGCTCCTAAGGTTCCTAAATTGTCTATCGCTTATTAAAAGGGCACACTGGGTAAAATGAAGAATTTTACTATTTCTGTATCTGTTGTAAACATGCCGACTCGCCTCCTACGTGGGAGTCCCAAGAGTGATATTTTCCAGTTTAAAAGTCAAGAAAAAAAACACTTTTCATGATGTGTTTTGAAGGTGGGAAGAACTTTTGAGAAACTACAAGTACATGAGAGTTGGCTGTTTGATTTTTTTCCTGCTAGCTGGATAATTCAGACGCCGAATAGCTAACACTACTGCTAGGAACTCGAATAGCATGTCTTTAATTATTAGTCTCTACAAAAGTGCATTTATTTATTGCCACTGGGGGATTCTCAATGACATATTTGTGCAATGCATGCTGGGTATTGTAGTGAGAGAACATTGATAGATGAAAACACAAAACGAATACAAAATCCTGCCAAATCGATGACGTTGATGGATACAGCGCTGCACTATAGAATACAACATAACACAATAAATAATATACTGAAGGCTAGGCTTTTACTGGAATGTGTCCTTAATTAAGCACTGATCAGTTAAAGGAAATGTATTCAATACTATAGTGGGACACAGCAAGTGATATAATATCTAGAAACAACATATCTATGAAAACCATATCCGAATTCTATGTAAATCATAAAGATTCTAAAAGCTATGTGTCCTGATATTTATCCTTCGTAAAGCAAAACAGTCTGACTACAATGTTAAGAGGGAGGAGGCCACGAGAAGCTTCTTAAGCAGTAATCTCCAATTCCATCTGCCATCAGTAGTGTACAATGCCTCACAGTGCCTCCATTCTTTGTGTTGGCTGCGTATAAAGCAAACAGTGAAGACCGGTGAGTGTGAAAGAATCAGATTTCTATAGTGCTGTATGATACTTTGATAATAATCAATAATACTTTTACCTCTTTACAATATTCATGTTGTACCATTTAATAGTAATCTGTCATATTTGTGTAGTATCATCTAGTGAACTATAGTAATTGTGCTAGTTTACTATATTGAAATCCTATAGAAATTCATGTGCTTCAAAGCTAATTCTTTACTATAGTTCTTTTTTTATAAAGGTTATGTTGCATGAGAGATGATTCTAGGCTCCCCCTCTTGTGTGCAGATCATGCTGGTGTCCCCTGCAGCCGAGCGCAGCCAGGCCTCTCTGCTGTCAGTTCTGCAGGACATGCTGGAGGATCAGTCCAATAAAAAGCTGTTTGGCCTGGAGCTGGGCTCAGGCACGGGACAGCACGTTACTCACTTTGCTCAGGAGCTGCCCTTTATTACCTGGCAGCCATCAGACATCACAGAGGAATCACGAAACAGGTGAGCGGGATCTGGACATTCAAATTATACCCTTATAATTGGTCGCTTAGTCAGTTTGTTTGCGCTCAATGTTGGTCTACCCTGAAAGGGGCACCCTGACTAAAATGAAAAATTTAAGTATCACTACCATCTGTTGTAAACATGACTACTCACCTCCTGAGGTGTGCAACAGTAGTCTCTAGAGAGAGATTTTCTGTTTCAAAGATTTGGAAACCCTTCTTCTTATGATGTATGTTGAAGGTGGGAGGAGCTTTTTAAAAAACTACAAGGGCTTTGGGGCGAATACTTGAAGGCAGGTTTTTGGAAATGTGATTTTTTCCCCCTAGCTGGCTAATGTTACTGCTAGTACACTGAATGTCATGTCTGTATTCATTAACCTGCCGATCAGTTGCTATGCTAGCAGTCAGGATTTCTTTATCGCAGTGGAAGGATTTCCAATTGTTATATTATGTATTTGCATACATAATACAAGTTCATAATGTTATTTGTCATGTTTTGTAGTAGTCTGCAGCTATTATAAAACATGACAAATAACACATTAAGTGCTTGTTTTGGACCAGAATGCCATTTTAATCTGAGCATAATTGCACTTAGATATAGACAATTTGGATGGATATGACAATACAGTCACTGAAATGTTCTTTATTGTTCTGATCATTTAGGCTGAATCTGTAATGACTCCCTACTCCCTATGTAATGCACAACATGGCTTTTAAAATAATGGCTCCTGCACCCAAGGTGCATAATATATCTAATGGATAAGACATTTGGGATTCAGCCACACGCACACAATGTCATACTTGACATAAAGTGCACTATTTGGGTGAAAAAGCCAAAATTCCATAATTCAAATAGTGCACTATGTAAGGAATAGGGTGCTATTTAATATGCAGTTAATATTCAGCCTTAATTTAGATAACAATGATACTAGAATTATAGTGATGGTTCAATCAAACATCAAATTTACACATTAAGTTCCTTACCCTAAATGCAGTTGATCAGACATATTTGGTGTTTGAAGTTTATTTCTTTATTTTTGCTGTAGAATTGTGTGAAGAGGCTAATGCAGCTAAAAAAAAACACTTTTGCCTCATATTGCATTGAGTTGTTAGTGTCCAGAATACCAGCAACAGTCTTTACACCGAGGCAAATACACCAAGTTTTAGTATATGATCTATCTGTGCTGTAGTATCCAGGCTTATATTGATGCCACCAAGGTGCAGTCAGTGCTGCAGCCAGTGTTTCTGGATGCCAGGGAACCCTGGGAGAAGTGGGCAGGACTCCCACAAGGCTCCTGTGATGTCATCATAGCTATCAACCTGCTTCAGTACAGCAGCTTCAATACCGCAGAAGTACAACTACCACACATCAATCATAATTATATCAAATGACAAGCTTGTATAAGATACCTTTGATTATGTGGATATCTATTGGTTTCATTAAAATGACTCTTATTGTGCCCACAGGGTGTCTTTAAAGGATCTGGACAGATTCTAAAGCAGGATGGCATCTTAATAACTTACGGGGTGAGTAATATAATATAGAAGAGGTTGATGTGAGTGTGTACAACAGACATAAGCTATTGAGGACTTAAGGATCTTGCATTGGGATCTATACAGTGTTTTCATAAGAAGTACAAAATCATACAGTACTGTGCAAAAGTCAAAGACCACGGTTCATTTTTTAAATTTCCAGTGAAATCTGTTAAGTTATTCACGTTTCAGGCTCAGAAAAAAAGCAGAAAACATATTTAAAAGATAATTACACAGAGGCCCTCTATAATATAGGGATATTTATTTTACATCTCTAAAGTTCAGGCCTAGAAGTTGGTTGCATTATTTGCCTCTCACAATCCAAGTAATCCCATATACATTACATGATGTTGAGATCTGGACAGTCCATTGTTCTGAGAACACCAGCAACTTCTTTGGTTTGCAATTTTTCTTCTTATTCTTCTCTTTTGTCCATTTTCATCTCTCAGTAAGGACATCTTGATGGCTACACATCCTTTCAGACCCAGTGTTGAGTTGTCTTCTCACAGTGGAAGGATGGACAGGGAAAAACACCTGTATTTTTTCTGATCTGAAGCAAGAATGAAGTTTGATTTTCAATCCTTTAAAGATGAAGCTTTAAGTTCTGTTTTTCTGATGGCGACAGTTTTGGTGGTTGTTAAGAGTCCCATTTTCTTTATAATCTTTGTTTTTTAAAACTTCAGTGCTGGAAAATAATTTTATATGTAATCACTTCCAAAATACTGTGTAAAAAAAAACTGTACTTAATTGCCATTTTGACTGGAAATTACATAATACTTGCACAGTACTGTATGTGAACGTAGCTCAAATCAAACACTGATGAATGACTGTTCTTGTCTTTTCTATAATTGACGCTGCTGCTTTACTAATGTATAATTACTATATGATGTTTGAAATCCTATTTTAGCCTTATGCTATCAATGGAATGATCACACCAATCTGCAATGAAGCATTAGACCAGAGGTTACGAGAGATGTGAGTTTTCGCTTTAACCTATTGTTGTCTCTGCTTAAATCATAGAGATTGGCATTTCATTGAAACTATAAGTATAAAGTTTTAAGTAATTCTTCACCAGGAATCCAGAGTGGGGCCTTCCAGACATCGACGTGCTAAGACAGCTTGCATTCGGAAATGGGTTACGCCTAGAGAGAATGGTGCGTAGCAGTTCATCAAATATAAAACATAAGACCATTAATGTGTGCTAGTACAATGAACATGTATTACTTTTGTATCTCTCCAAAAGATCGAGATGGAAGAAAGTAACAAATGCCTGGTCTTTCGAAAGGTGTGACACATCAAGATCCTCCCAGATGGTTAAACAGGATTCAAAACCACACAGACGGACCTCCAGTAAATCAATAATCTCAAAATGTTTTTACTTAAGATAACAGCTACAGTTCAGTGTCAAGATTTCCCCCCATAAGTCTGTGATAAAACATGTTTGTCTGTTCTGGTGCACTTCATGATTTATTTTGCACGTTTCCCATACCACCACCCCTCGACACAATAAAAGAAGCATTGTCAAATGTGCACAATAAAAGAATGAGATATTTATTAAATATAATCTTAAAATTCTTTTCTTTTGAGAGTCAGACAGATCAGTATGATGGAAAGTTGTCCACAGATGGCATTAAAGGGTTACAGAAGTCACTGGTTGGTGTAGGTTACAAACATGCAGTACCAGTCCATTCTTAAATCAACGTCCACGACATCAATCATCTGCGTCCTATTTCTCGTTCACATCTTTCGCTATACAAAAACACTAAATTCACCAGCTATTTTCCCCCATCAGGTACTGATCTTGCATTCCAATTTTCTTTTCAGTCCTGCAGTCAGGCGTTAACTGGTTAACTGATAACCTTACAGCAAAGACCAACAGTTGAGATACCCAGCAATCCAAGGAAATCTACCTAAACGCAGCACTTGGAAACATAAGCCAGTTTCTTTTGTACAAATCAGCACTAAACGCAAAATGGCCATAAAGCCACTGTCCCATCTAATTTAATCTACAAAAGCTGAGATCCATGCCGACGACTGCAACAATTATTAGCCAGGATTCCTTAACAACGATCTATGCATGAAATGCAGGGTACTCTAGTTAATTTGAAATCTTGCTATAGAAGGTTGCATACAATAGCTTTGCCATAGGGAACATTGCTCTGGAATGTCATTGGATTTGAGAGAGTTTCTATCCATTTTGAAAACCGAGAGGCAGGCAAGTGACTGAGTTTCGGCACTGAAAGAGGCCGGGTACATATTTGTCACAACTTTCAGAGTAAGACAGCTGATCTCGTGTCATTCATGGCCTTTTAGCTCCTTTTGAATACAAGAATATGTATATAACATAGATACAATATGGATACAGTGGGATCAGTCTCTTGATCTGAGCGGCATCATAAATATTAATCCCAGTGCTTCTTCCGTCTCAGCCTCTCCTTACTAAAGCCATTCTAAAGACTCTCAAATGAATAAAAACATTTTCACTAAATCAGCACACAATGCTTTGCTGGGGGAAGAGTCGCTGTACATCCACTCATTCCCACCACTGAAAACAAACACATGCAGATCAACTTTAGAAAAATATGAGACAAAAAGATGGCAATGTCTTATTTAACATTTTGATTCATATTGTACTTGTGTTGTTTAATTCTATAATATGAATGACTAGCTGAGCCTCAGTGTTGTTTCATAAGGAAACACTACATACATTTCAAAAGACCAAGACAGAGAGAGGCTAAAGTTGGCAGAATTGAGGGGGGGCAGTCCCCACCAGGACCTTCTCTCTTTCATATAACGCAATGGGGACAGAGGGGAGTGCATGGCAGCAAAAGACCCTCACAATATTTCTGACAACAAGAAGACTGTTGCAGAAATCTTGCAAGTAGCCTGACTGTGTGGGGTAAAAAAAGCCCAGGATCTGAAGGGAAAAGTGCAGGGGCTGTCTGTAGTGTACTGGACCTTGGGGGTGGGGTGGGAGTATGTCATAAGGTGGACCATCAGTCAAAAGAGATTAACTGAGCCTCTGCACTGCCAGGAGGCGCTTGCTGGGGCTGCTGCTGCTGTTGTGCTTGCTGCTGAGGACCACCAGGGGGCGCCATCTGTACAGACACAAAAACAAGTTAACAAATCCAGTGACAGAAATGTATGCATGTTGGGCCGGTCATTCTGGAATGTCCCTTCGCTTTTTAATAAGCATTTTTAAAAACCAGAGTGAATCTACAATTTTTTACTGTTTAAAGAAGTAAAAACAACACGTAACATTATATAGATAAACCTATGTCAATATTGCTTTGTAACACTAACCCCAAGGCCCAGCAGAACAGTGGTTCATGTCTTAATTTCTACAAAGCTGAAGTTGGCTTCTTATTCGCAAGCTTTTCATTTGTTTTTTTCCTCTTCCACTTAAATGGAGCAGCATACATTCTGGCACTAATATGGGTGCATGAATGCAAGTGCCAGACCATTTAAGTTGGAGCGGCAAATTCGAATGAGAAGCAAACTTCAGCCCCGTCATATTTCTTATGTCATTTGTCTCATTAGTGCATCCCATACACTCATGCCTCCAACCAGATGCTGCTAGAATGTGGAAAATATTATAGTCATTCACGCTTCAGTACCAGCTGATTCAGTTTGTCCTCAGTAGTGTGGATTCCATGCTTGGACTGGTCTTTTTGGGGTTAGCCTTTTCTTTATATCTCCTACTTTATATCCATAACTGAAACATACAGCACTCCATATGCTGCCTACTAATAGTCACACAGAATGGTATTTTGCAAGTGGACTGACCTGCTGATACATGGGCTGCTGACCAGGCATGTACTGCTGCTGAGGAGGCATGTTGGGGTCCTGTCCTGGAAGCGCAGACATCATGCTCTAGAAGAGGGAGAGTGTGTACACCACATTAGCTGCTGTCTAAATCCAGCATACTTGGTAAATATGATTTTTTACTAAAGAATTGGACATTTCTTTTCTAAACATAACAGGTTGTGTTCAACAATGTGACTGACTGAAGCTCGGCCCACACAATTTATTTAGCTGACAGAGTATAGTCCAACAAAAGTTAAACACTGGTGAACTTTTTAAACCAACAACAGAGCAGAATTTGCAAGCACTGCCATGCACTGGTGTCTTGTCCAACACTTTGCTCTCAAAATCAACAGCAAGAGGTGCACATTTGACAGACACCAAAATGTCCTTTCGAATGTAGTATTAAAAATAATAAATCCTTGCTCTTGTCTAAGAATACAGACCTGCATGTTGTATGGCTGGTAGCCCATGTAGGCCATGCCATTGGTGGGTGCAGCCTGGGACATCGGGGGTATACTCTGGGCTTGAGACACCACGTTCTAAAAAGAAAATGCAGAAAAACATTAAAGTATGGTAGTCCACATCAGAGCATTCCGATACCAGAAACCGAAATGTAGATCCAGGCTAGATGGCTAAAAACTAGTTTTAGGATATTACGACAGAAATTTGGAAGGAAAATGACTACTTAATGAACAATTCCAAGAAGACACTAGTCTTTTCCAAGACTGGCCTCTGGAGAGTCGTGATCTGGGTCTTTCCTACAGCAGAATTACATGAAAACCCACTACCTGGTAGCCCTGTGTTGGGGTGGGCTGATAGTTAGTGTAGGCAGGATTGGTGGTAGGGGGCGCCTGACCAGGGGCAGCAGGTTGCCCACCGGTCCCAGCAGTTTGGTACATGTAGGCGTTGACCATATTTGGATCTGCACAAAAAAGGGAAAAAAGACTCCATTTAAAATTTCTCAAAATGGAAACAATTAGTTTTGTTGTACCTATAACTATCAAGCACAGGTCATGAAAAGGTGTAGAACTTTTGAAAACAACAGGGGCCACAATGGTGGTCAGGCCATTGCATTGATCTTTTCATAATAAAACCCTTCTCAACTGACCAGTTATGTACCATGGAAAAGATCATAATAAATATTAGCTTAAATTACACTTGGAGAAGACATGAGAACAGTCCACTTTGTTTTTTCCATCTCACCTGTAGCAGAAACAGGCATGGCCTGGTAGGGGCCTGCTCCAGACTGTCCAGGCTGGTTCATGTATACACCATGCATGGGAGAACCCTCTACCGAGCCAGCAGGGCTGAACGTGCCAGGGTAACTGGGAGGACCAGCGGGTGGATACACTACCCCTCCTGCCACGTTAGGTGGCAGTGACTGCATCTGCACCACCCAAAACATATTAAATCAATGAAGGCCATCAAACGTTACTAACTAATACCAGATCAAATCAAATGCATTTGTTACTAATGTTGGTTTATGTACATGAAGGAACATTGTGGTCAGGATACTATTTTGACAATTGTGTTTATTTATTTTATTATTTATTTATTTTTACACAAAGGAGCTATAAACCTGGGGGACCAAGTTCTTTTTACCCTCTCTGAAGTATCTAATTTAATTTATTAAGAGCCTGATAATTTCATGCATGAAACTATAAACTGTGGAGCTGTAGCATGTTCAGGTTTTTACAAATGCAGAGATTTATTCAACAGGAAAATTGAACGTCTGTCCATTTCAATACTGTTTTTAATAGGTCACTGCCCATCTGATGTATTTCGTTTCATTACTTTATCAGCTCAAGTAAAGTGTGTTAGATGAGCCCTTGGACGTGTGTAGGGTGTCAACTTTAGCAGCAGAACGTACCCAAATATCATTGCGATTGGTCACAATTCCCTTCTTAAACCCCCCAGAATGGCCACTTGTGTAGCATAGCGACAAAAGTTTGTGTGAAAGTTGGTGAAGATTTAAAAAAAAAAAAAAAAAGTCTTGGAATGGGGCCCGTGTATTACACAGCTAGCTAGCTAGACTAACATACTCATCTCCAAAGGGAAATGATGTGGGTGCTCCAGTAACATAGAACATTATTTATAAATAGACACATTAACATGGAAAACATTACAAATATTGCATTCACTTGGCATAGCTGACCTGGGCATAAGGCAGAGAAAAGGCAGGCATTTGAGCACGCATCTGAATGGTGTGTTTCTGTTGCTCCAAACGCAACTGCCGCTCTTTCTCCTGCTCCTGCAGACGCTGAATAGCCAGCTGCCTCTGCATCTCCAGGTATTCCTGCAATACAACCAGCAATCACAGTTAAACCCACGAGCTTCCATCCAGACACGGATTTCACAGATTACCAATATCCTCAATCCCATTGCTCACACATCTGAATTGTGCAGACTTTACCTGTTTCTTCTGTCTCATGATCTCCAGTTTCTGGGCCAGCTGGATCTGCCGCTGTCTCTCCGCCTCCTCGGCAGCCCGCCGGAGTTTCTCACGGTGCTCGTCCCTGAGAGCATTCAGAGCGGCCCGAGCATCCCGCACCTGTGCCAGTTTATCCTGCAGCCCCTCGTAGTACACTAAATGGGAGAGTGGATTAAATTCATCATGATTTGCTGAATCAGAGTATATAGGAGGTATCCTTCCATACCCAACAGGACTGGGCTGTTCACATCAGGATCAGTCGGGTTTAAAAAAAAAAAAAAAAACCCACAAATTTAAATACCTGTCGCCATGGTTTGG
Source organism: Colossoma macropomum (assembly GCF_904425465.1). Taxonomy (NCBI): domain Eukaryota; kingdom Metazoa; phylum Chordata; class Actinopteri; order Characiformes; family Serrasalmidae; genus Colossoma; species Colossoma macropomum. The sequence continues at coordinate 42,657,476 of NW_023494787.1, forward strand.
GTTCAAATTTCGTGTTCCAATTTCTCATAGTTCACAGATACTGGCCAGCACTGTCCAATCCTTTAGATTTCCCCCCTACTTTTTTCTTCACCGACACTTTTATTACATTTCAATTTTGAATCAGGAAGGTCAAACCAAGGTCAATTTTGGAAAGCAGATAATTATTCTATTCATAAAGTTTTGCTTATCTTATGGCCAAATGACAGCTGTAATTGTAACTACATCATAACTTAAAAGGTGTTATTAATAGTAAAGTCAAGCTTTATTCAGCCTCTATTTGGATGTGGACAGTTTTGGGTTGAGTTGGAAAACTGGAAATTTCTCTAGAAAAAAGTATCAGCATTGGACAGATGTTTGGATTTGCTATATATTAAATAAATATTTGATTATGTCTTATTGTACTCTGGAAAAGCAGAACTTTCAATTGATGTTAGGATACTGTGCTGAAACATCTAATATTTGTTAATTTGACTGCATATAACCTACAGAAAAAAAAGACATGATTTCAACATTATAGTCTGGATCCAGTATAGGTTCACTGTGTGGTTGACTGCATGTACAACCTCTCAGATAAACGCTAGAGTCATGCTGTTCCTTAGTTGTAGTTCAAAGGCACAAGACCTCCACCCATTGTTGTTGCCTCACACATACATGACCCCACAAAAGTCTAGAAGTATGAGGCGTGACAGCCCTGACTCACGTCTCTTCTCGTCAAGCTGGTTGAGGATATCTAGCAGCTGCGGGTGCATGTTGTTGATGGACTGGAAGAGAGAGAGCACGGCACTGTCGTTCGTGATGCTGCGCCCACGCATGTGGTTGCTCTTCATGCGGTTCAGGAAGGTAGTGACGGCGTTCTGCAGAGCTTTGAGGAACTGCTCGTGATTCTCCTCCGATTCTCCATTCTGGTACTGCTGCTGGAGAAACAAACTAGAGTTTCATTCAGGTCATACTCTCAGAATGATTAAAAAAGACCCCATTACAGTGGCATGGTTGGCAGCAGTGGGATTACTTGTGTGGAGAAGCTAACATAACAGATAGCAAGCAGGCTAACTTGATACAAACAGCAAAACCACAAAAGTAAAGACAATATTACAGTCTCCTGATGGACTGCAGTCTCTCTTTCCTTACCAGTGGGGAAGGAATGCTTAAAGATTTGTGCTTAGACACTGGTTAAATTAGTATTTGCTACGCTTTGGACGTTTAACGCTGCCCCTCCAGAGGTCAGCTAAAGCAGCAGCACTACTGGGAGGGAGTTCGTGTGTCAAAGTTAACCAAGATTAAACTGTATAAAATGTAAAATCTGGCAAACAAAACTTATTTGCCCCACAAGACTGTAAAGTGAAATTGCACATCACATTGAATTCGACTGAAATTAATGCGATTTTGCTAGCATAAATTTGCAGGCAAATGCAAGTGTGACTGGGCTTTTTTGAACAAGGTCATGGTAATGTTCTATTTAAAGGTCTTTATAATTTGACATAAATTATGGATAAAGAACTGACTAAAATGAGAGTAAACATGGAAAGGTGGGTTTTTGGAACCAGAAGATGAAAACAGGGCAGTTGCTGCCAACAATCAGCACCATACACTCAATGTACCTCCACTATGTTGATAGGCTGGACTGGTGCATGGCTTTCCACTGGCTGGCTGATCGGCAGAGGCTCGGCCAACGGCACTGGAGCCGGAGCGGAGGGGGTGGGACTTTTGCGCACCTCCTCCTGCTTCTTCTCCCAGTAAGTCCTGTTCAGGTAGCGGGCCAGCTGGACAGAAAGAACACCGTTTGAGAGAAAATCACAACACTATCACTAATGCTGGACAGATACTGAATGAGAAGATTTGATTTACCTCAGGATCAACATCCTCCGCTGAGGGAGCAGATGAGTTCTAGAAAGAGAGCATTATTCAAAAGAATTAGTTCAACTAAGCACATTTGTATATAGGCACAAGTGCTCAGTTTCACTTTTTACTATGCTGTTAATGAAGTACATAAACTTCTGCCCAGTGCCTTACCACAGGAGAGGAGTAGAGGGTGCTGACAGGTGGGGCAGAGGAGGTCACCGGGGTGGGATCAGCCTTGGGGTACACTGAGTAAGAATTCTTCTGCCTCTGTGTATATACAGGAGAATTAATGTTTTCAGCCATCTGATCTCATTTTGTAACTGTACACCACATAGTTTGAGAGAAAGAATGATTGTATGTACATATGTGTGTTTCTCTCACCATCCTCTCCTTTTCCTCAGCTTCACTCTGAGACAGAGCAATGGCAAGCTGCAGCTCCTCTTCCTCCTGCAGGGCTGCTTCATCTCTCTTGGGAGGCATCTGGGGAAGCAGACAACCCAGAGGAGCTCAGCAGAGGCACAGCAGAGGATTACAAAAGGAGAGGGAGAGCAAACATCTACCACACACTAAACCAGGGGTTATCAATTCTGATCCTGCAGGGCAGAGTCCAGCATGGTTTGGCGATTTCCCTGCTCAAAAATGACATAACCTATCGGTTACTACAAGATTTAGCTGGTGCACTATATGGCCAAAAGCATCTGGGCACCTCTCCTAACTAATGCTTAGGTGTTTCAGCAATACCAACTGATATCCTGACTGTGCCCAAGCGCACAAAGCGAGGTTCATAAAGACATAGTTTGATGAGTCTGGTGTGGAGGAACTCCAGTGACCTGCACAGAGCCCTGACCTCAACCCCACTAAACACCTTTGGGCTGAACTGGAATGTCAACTGCGAGCCACGCCTTCATGCCCAACGGAATGGGCACAAGTTCCCATGATTCCAGAATCTTGTAAAAAACTTTTTCATAAAAGTGAAGGCTGTTATAGCTGCAAAGGTGTGTGGCGGGGAGGCAACTCCATGTTACTTTTGTGTATGTATGAGCAAGGAAAAAGCACTAAACTGCAGCCCTCCAGAATTGATGACCATTGTACTAAACATTGAGGCATGGTTTGACTGACTGGGGAAAGGCTCACTGTATTACAATAACAAAAGACAGGAACAGGTTACTCTTGATGGGCGAAAGTAGTGAAAAAGTATGACTTAATAGACTATGCACAGCACGTAACGTTACCAGGCAGATTGAGGACAGAGTGTAAGGCATGGCTGGTCTACTGAATTCAGAAAGGGTGTCAAAACGATTAAAATAATGAATTGCATCATTTAGTGCAGTTAATTACAATTAACTGGTCTTTTTTTTACTTTTTTTTTCCCCCATTTAAAACTAACTGCACTGTTATAGCTATATGAGTGGACAAAATAAGCTTCATCAGAACATATTAATTACCCTCAATAATTCAGTAAAATTATTCTAAGCATGCAGAGTTCACAAGAATCTGAGCATGAAAATTATGTGCTTTCTACAGGACTAATAGTTTCCAATTTTCATCATCTATGTCCGGTGAGAGCAACAGCTTTTGCATGTGCCAACCAATGACACCTCCTTGTTTCTGCACTCATTGTCTATTGTATCAGCTCTACTTACCTTACACTTTGCAGTTCTACATTTAAAGACTGTAGTCCATCTGTTCCTCTGCATACTTTGTTAACCCCCTTTGACTCTGTTCTTCAATGGTCAGGACCCCCACAGAGCAGGTATTATTTGGATGGTGGATCAGTCTCAGCACTGCAGTGACACTGACATGGTGGTGGTATGTTGAGTGTGTTACGTCGTTATGAGTGGATCAGACACAGCAGTGCTGCTGGAGTTTTTAAAAACTTCAGTGTCACTGCTGGACTGAAAATAGTCCACCAACCAAAAATATCCAGCCAACATCATCCTGTGTGCAGCGTCCTGTGACCACTGATTAAAAACTAGACAATGACCAACACAAACTGCAACAACAGATGAGCTATCGTCTCTGACTTTACATCTACAAAGCAGACTTTACATCTACAAAGTGAACCAACAAGTTAGGAGTGTTTAATAGATTGGACAGAGAGTGAACACAGTGTTTAAAAACTCCAGCAGCACTGCTGTGTCTGATCCACTCATACCAGCACAACACACACTAACACACCACCACCATGTCAATGTCACTGCAGTGCTGAGAATGATCCACCAACCAAATAATACCTGCTCTGTGGTGGTCCTGACCATTGAAGAACAGAGTGAAAAGGGGCTAACAAAGTATGCAGATAAACAGATGGACTTCAGTCTGTAATTGTAGAACTACAAAGTGCTCCTATATAGTAAGTGGACCTGATAAAATGGACAATGAGTGTAGAAACACAGATGTACTTAAAGAAGTGGTGGGGCGGAGTACAGGGCGGAGTACAGTCAACGGTTCCAACTCCTCTGTGACTACAGCCTCTCATACTTGTTCTTGTTCATACAGCTCATGGATTTTTGTTACAGTGGTGGCTCTCTGTGGAAATTTAGCGTTCCACTTTTCTGTTACTTTTGTTAGTTTGCTGCTCACTGATTTATCCGTATGTCTCCCTCCAGCACTGTCCAGTGTACTCTGCTGAATGTACTGCATTAAAAGCCATTTAAAAGCTGTATTATTAACAAGAGGTCTAACAATCCCAGATTCTAATCATAGGACCATAGGAATATATTGATGAATGAGGCCCAAAGTTTTTTTTTTTTTTAATTTGTTCTTGAGAAAGGTCTTAAGAAAAAGTCAGCATCAGATTCATGTTCTGTTCTTAAACCACAGTATTGTTCACACATTTGTGCTCGAGTGTGGATTCTTTTCTTCTTCTTAAAAAAGGGTGAATGAGGCCCACTGAGAGCACGAGTAGCTGGGTTTTAGCCTGCACTACTACGAATAGTTTGAAAGATTGCACTAGGAAACATTAAGTGCTAAAAAGATTTGTACTGTTAATAATTTAACATGCTAACATGTTATCTTTGATAGTTTAAACTGTCTTCTATTAATAACAGTCAACAGGAGTAGTAGCATCAATGGCAGCATTGGTTAATTATTATAATGCCCATGAGTATGAGCCAAGCAAAAAACCATGTACTACCTGAGACTGCTGAGCCAGAGGGCTGGTCAGGTACTCAGGTGGCAGCTCAGCCTGCCCAGTGCTGCTGCTCTTCCCTTCAGCTTTCCTAGGAGGGGGAGAGAGGGAGGGGTGGCTGGTGAGGAGGAGGGATCAGGAGACACACACAGACTTGTAAATCTCAGGAGAACAGCAAAACCTTTGAACACGTTCATCCTTAGGGACAACAAAGTACACATGAAGTAGACAGCATAGAAATAAGTCAGAGGGGGACAAATCCAGTCCTGCTGCACCTTTTGAGTGGCCTGGACTCAACTCACGATAGGGTTCATGATTAGCCAATAAGTTATGTCTAGCCAGGCAAAATATTAAACCCTGCAGGAAAACTGGATTTGCACAGCTCTGAATTGGCAGCAAAACAGAACAGTTTCAAGAAAAAAAAAAAAATAACAGTAAAGGGAAAATTTGATCTAATAGGGGTGTAAAAATACATCAGTGCCTCATGATTTGTTGATTTGAAGGTTGCAATTTAACTGCAATTAAATTTTGGAATGTTAGATTTATCAAACGTTATCAAATACCCAAATAACATCTATTTCTTTGTCCATTTTCAAACATAACCCCCCCCCCTTCTACCCAAAGGTGTGGTGTATTGTTTTTGCCTGTATTTACTTAGTATATAAATTCCATTGCATATTTTCAAAAATCTCCAAAAACTGTACCGAAATAAATTATTATTAATTATTTAAATTATTAAATCAAATTATGTTGAAATTTCATCATGATCTGAACTGTTCCCCAAAAACAAACTGTTGTGAGGTAAGAAATTTGCACCACTAGCACCTAGCAAAAAGAGAGGCTGATTCATCAACACTCTTTTAAGGAGTTTTACAGCTACATCCTTTGGTCAAAAACTAGAAGAAGGAAAACAATAGACCAGTTGTGTTTGAGGTTTTAATGTTCTCCTCAACTTACTTGTTGAGCAGCTCAAAGCAGGGTTCACACACCCGCACTTCCTTCTCGATGCCAAACTTGGGAATAGTGGAATACTTAGAAGAGCACTTGCCACAAAAGATCTGTCCACATGCCCTGCAGTGGTGCTGGGGTAAGTGAAGAATACATGAATTAAAAGACAGCATGACAGTGCAAGACATCAGGCTATTTAACAGGGTTGAGCAGTATAATGGTAATAACACACATCATAATATCTAAAAAGGATTACAGTATTTTAAAATCATGATGGTGTCGATTTTCTGTTCTATGTCTATCTAGTAAGACACCAAATAAACACCACCCATTCACATAGCAAAAGAAAGACTATCTGGTTAGTGGCATGGGAGTTCACCGATTGGTGACCAGCGTTAACCATGAGTTTAGCAAACTAGTCTAACATTCACTCCTTTCTAAAAAATTAAGCACCTACTAATCGCCTCACAGATGCCATCAACCTCAAAAGCCTCTTTTCCTCGATAAAGCCACAGCCGTAATGTGCCGGTTATGGTTTCTTTTAACGTCTGATGTGCAAAATCAGGGCCGGAGAATACCTAAAAGACCTACACATGACAGTGGCTCAGCAGCTAACATCTACACACACAAACCACAGAACATGTTCGCTTTCACTTCAACAGCAGTTGGATAGGTTCGATTGTGGCTTTCTGTTAGTTCATCACCAGTCAGTTTTGCTTTAAATTCACATTTATGCATTTGGCAGATGCTTTTATCCAGAGTAACTTGCGATTTTAATTACTTTACAGAGGCAGGCGAATGTATTGTCTAAACTTGTGTCAGTTAATCAGAACTGAACCTGTGCTGTTATCTGTGCCACTGGGTCGATCTGTAGCCTGCTAGCTGAACCCCCACCCCCCCCCCGCTCCCTTAGATTTTAGTTTTCATCTAAACTTGGTGTCAGTGCTGCTCAGTGTGCCAGTGCTAAACATTTATTAAAGGATGGGCTAAAAATCAGTCACTGCATCCACTCACTTGGTGATGTTAGCAGCCTGAACTTATTTTGGTTTTGAAATAACATAATGAGATACCGCAAAAGAAACATAAACTGAGAATCAATCAGTGAATAGCTATGCTGTCATCAGAATGGTTTGAAAAAACCTTTGTACCTAAAGCAGTACTAATCAAGATTTTCCTGATTGTGAAGGGCTCTTAAAGAGAGGACGATCTTGGGTTGGTAAGTGTCACTTAAACGTAATGTCTTAATGTAATAAAGGCTTGTGGCGCCTACCTTTCGAGTCATCACTCCAAATTGAACTCTGCATCTGTGGCACTCTTCAGCATCCACCCAATCAGGGGCCTAAAGAGGAGATACAACATCAACAACCAAACAAAATATACCATTCCATCTATAAAACTGCTATGCTAACTCAAGGAGGATTACTCACCCTCTCTGCAGCAAACATGGCATCACTCTCCTTAAACTCAGGGAAAACATGACCTGATGGAATACAGATGAGTGACTTCAATCAGATGTGCCAAGAAACCAAACATTACAGTTCCAAGACTTCAGGATTTAAATTTGTTGAATGTAATATGAATTGTGGTGTTATTTACCTTCCACCTTCATGATCTGGTAGGTGTCTTGGACCACTTTGTACTTGGGCTCGTTGCGGAATGCATGGGCCCAGGCCTGAATCAGATACAGGATTTTGTTCCGGACATTTGGCTCCGTTTGCTTCTGAGGGCAGCAGAGCAATATTCACTTGGCATAGTGGCATAGTGGCATCAAATCAAAGTTCAAACTTCTTAACAGCACTCAAATGTTCTGGAGTAGCTAAAACTGAAACCGGCAACGATCAACCTGACAGAAGAATGTGTGTTAAAAAAATAATCATATCACCAAATATTTTACAGGTTTCTATTTTATGTTTTAATTAAAAGCAGAAGCCACTATTACAACATTACCTTGTTTTTACAGGGTGTTTCTTCAACCGTTTTCTGAAAAGCCACAAAAGCTAAGCACTAAAGCACCTTTCTGTTTTTCTGTTTTTGAGACTTGCTGGAACTCCCCTGAACTGAAAGGACATGTGATGTGACGACATAACCAGGAAGCAGAGTGCAGTATGAGTCATCAGTATGACCCACTTGGAAAGAAGAACGGAATCATAAAGCAAGGCGAGCGAGCAGCTAATGTCTCCTGAATAGATAACTAAGGAATGACCTTAGTATACTCATGGACCATATGTGGGGGGGAAAGGGGCAGGGGGGCAGAAGAGTTTATACTGAGTTAGAAAAATACACCACCTTAAGGAGATCCTTCAGCTCCTCCATGGTCTGTTTACTAGCCACCTCATCATGAACTGTCTGGCCACAGTTCTTTACCACTGACTCAAGCACCTGTTGAAGTGTAAAAGTCTGACTTAGAACCAACAACCACAACAGCATTTAATCATATTCTTAAAGCAGCAGCTGACCAGTGACACAGATACAACAGAACACGTGATATTCCATGTCAGCATCAACTAAAGAAGCAAAGTCCAAAACTATGTTCCATACCATACTTATTTTGAACATAAACAGTACAACCGCCCTTACCTCAAGAGCATAGAGGGCCACGTGTGGGTTTTTGTCATTAAGTTTCTTCTTGATTGCACCAATTGCATACTTGGCCCTGGAGGTAAAAGCAAGCACAAAATATTAGGGATCTTAGCAAAATTAATGTATATCTTTTGATGAAAATCTCCTTGTCTTGACACTTTGTGAAAATGTGGCTATAGGAAACTTACTGTGTGTCGCCTTGCCGAATGAGATCACAAATCTGCAAAATGGATTCCCAGTCTGTCTCCAGGAGCAACTGACTAGTGGCTTTGTCTGTAAATAAACAGGATAAAATAGTTTAAGCCATTATAACAAACTGTGGAAATATCCTGGGCTACTAGCCACTGACTCTACACAGGACTTCAGGGTGAATAATTTTTAGGGCCCAACCAATGTGAAAATTTTGTAGTCTACACCAGTGTCGATGTTAGGGGACTAAAAAAAATTCTGATAACTAACAATAAGCTGATTTTATATTTATATTTTAATTTTATACTTCAATACACTTCAATTTGCTTATGTCACTTTCCTCCAATATCATCATAGCATGATGGTATAAGGCCGGTCAATGCTTGTATGTAATCCATGATATTTCTTTAATCACAGTTTTAACATTTAAACAAAATAATGAAGTTAACTATTACAAAACACAAAAGAACGTTTGATTGTTACTTTTGGTTCAGGTACATTACCTTGCCGCTAAGCCAAGAGAAAGGATTAATCACTGTCAGATGTAAAGTGCTACGAAAAGGCATTTGCCGATTTCTTCTATTTTTGCTAATTTGTTACTTTTAAATGTTTCAGATGAAACTGATTTTAAAATCATAACGGAAGTGGACTTGCTTGTGTGCTTCAGATCATTGTCCGGCTGTATAACTCAACTGTGCTTGAGCTTTAGGTCAAAAACTGACAGGCAGACATTCTCCTTCAAGATTCTCTAAAAGAGAGTAGAATTCATGGTTCCATCAAATGCAACAAGTCATCCAGGTCCTGCACAAGCAAAGCAACCCCAGAGCATCATGCTACCACCACCATGTTTGACTGCTGGTATGATGTTCTTTTAATGGAATGTGGTGTTAGCTTTACGCCGGATATAACACAGCCCATGTCTTCCCAAGAGCTCCACTTTTGTCTCATCAATTCACAGAATATTATGCCACAAGTCTTGGAGGCCATTCAGATGCATTTTGGTAAATGCAAGATGAGTCTTCGTGTTCCTTTTGGTCAGCAGTGGTTTGCGCCTTGCAGCTCTCATGGATGCCATTTTTTCCCAGCAACTTCCTTATTGCGGAATCATGTAAATTGACCTTAACTGAGGCAAGTGGGGCCTGCAGTTCTTTAGACGTTCATCTGGGTTATTTTGTGACCTCCTGGAAGAGTCGTTGATGTGCTCTTGGTGAAATTTTGGTAGACCGGCCACTCCGGGAAGGTTCACCACTGTTCTAAGCTTTCTCCATTTGTGGATAATGGCTCTCACTGTGGTTTGCTGGAGTCCCAGAGCCTTAGCAATGGCTTTGTAACACTTTCCAGACTGGCAGTAATCATGCCCTGGCATGGCTAGTAAAATTCAACCCAACAGACAACTTAATCTGGTTAACTAGTTGTTTATTTTTTTCACAACTTTTACAACGTTTTCCACACAGGGCCAGGTAAGGCTGAAGAGCATTTTTCCTTCAATAAATGAAATCATCATTTAAAAACAGCATTGTATTTCCTTGGGATATCTTTGTCTAATACTAAAAGTAGTTTGATGATCTGAAACATTCAAGTGTGACAAATATGCAAAAATAGAAGAAACTGGGAAGGGGCAAATATTTTTTCACAGCACTGTACACTCTAAATGCATGGACCCACCACGCACTTCTATTAACAGGAACTATTGCACTACATATGGATCAGAGTACTCAGATAGCACTCATAAAGCTATTAGAACGTCTAGTCATAAGCTTTCTTGTTTAAGCAACTGGCTCGACAACAGTGACTCTTGATACCAAACACTTTTACATACTGCATATGTTCCAGGAAGCTGTATAATGCAAATTCACAAGGACAAAACAGCTCTTCATAAATCATAAGCCTCCACATACAGTACACAGGAGGGAATAGGAACTAAAGGCACAAAATCTTGTGGTTATAAACACATAAATGCTTTACTTAATCAGTTCAATAAAAATGTCATGAATTGTTCTAATTAATCCACTCAATCAACTTATTCCTCAATATTTAATATAAGAGTGACCCAGTTACCCCCATAGGATCAGACTTTCTAACAACCAGAGCAGAATGAAGCAAAGATGACCATGTCTAAACAAGTACAATCAAATAAATGATCAACTTTTGTTTAAATTTACCAACCAGGATCCTGGATCCTTTCATCTAATCTTAACTTCACATCACAATACAAGACAATTTGGTGATGCACGATATGCATCACGATATTCCGATTTGCTGAAATTTGATAAGCTGGACAAAAATGTTCCAATACTACCACATTTAAGCAGTTGGTCAGTGTTCAAGTACTGCATAAACACAACATAGTCAGAAACGCCTACTGTGACATATTTCATCACAACAACTGTTATATATTGTTATATTGCCCACTCCTAACCTAAAATCTTTGAGTCCACCCTATACCACATGTAACCAAAGGTCTGTTGCAGAGATTATGGGTCCTTAGGTAATATGGGACAGTGTGACATACACCAAGTTGTTAGTTTATTGGATACGCATGTAGCATGTGTCACCTCCTTTGGCCTTCAGAACAGAATACATCTGCTGATTCTACAAGATATTGGATGCGATGTACTGAAACTGTGTACCATGCAGAAATGAATGTGTTTAGCATTTGCTAGAAATCGGATGCCTGCAAAGTCTTACTGAGAAAAGCCCTTTTTTAATCTTTCCAAAAATGTTTGATAAAGTTGAGATCCAGAGACTGCGTAAGCCACCGGAGCAATGAAACATTATTGTCATCTTTCTGTTGACATCAGTGACAGCTCTTCCTAATGTAAATAATACATTGTCACAACTTACTAAGGCATGGAAACAAGATCCTAATGCATGTGCACAACTTTGCAAGGTGTATGAACGAGCCATGATATCCAGCTGGCCTTGATCAGTCTACGCAACTAGACAAGTTTAGAACTGATGCCATTTGTTGGTCATGACTCAAAAAAGATATCAACCAAAAATAATAATAAATGATGGTTAACTTGCCATTAATTTTGTCTGCACTCAGACATTAACTTAGCTCCACTGGTTCTCGTTTGAAGCTAATGTCATGTATTAGAATTTCAACATAGCAGATGACTAAATTCTCTTCCTTTGTTTCTTTGTTTTAATGATGGGTTTGGTTACTTTCAGCCACCACTTTAGGTTGCTGCTGTGTAGTAAGTCCTTTAAGGCTGTTCAGTCATGGCCACTATCTTAGCATGGCATGGGAATGAGATAATTATGTCACTCTCATGCCTTACAAAGTCACGGCCATGACTTAATCTTGTTCCCACACCTGCCATGCATTGGGATCCCATTTCCAGGTCGTAGTAAGTTTGAGCCACACATTATTTTTATTCAAAAGGTATGTCACCAGTGGGGCTCTTTCTAATACTGAAAGTGGGAACCCCTGCATTAGGGACTCTGCTTCTCACTGTAGAACGTCTGAAGGCCATGGAGTGTCTGAACATCTTTGCAGAACATGTTCATTCCTTCTTGGACACTTTCAGTGTTATATAGAGCCCTACAAGTGACATGCCATAATAGGGCTGAGCCACACATTATTTTTTATTAAAAAGGCAAGTTACCTGTACGGCTCTATATAATACTGAAGGTGTCCATGAAGAAACGAACTTGGTCAACAAAGATGTTCAGACACAATAAGACCTTCAGACGTTTTACAGTGACTAGCAGAGTCTCTAATGCAGGGGTTCCCAGTCCCAGTTCTGCTGACCGCACACTAAGCACATTTTGTGCTTTGTCTCATCTAGCACACCTGATTCAACTCATTAATTACTAAGATCTTCATTGGCTGGGCTCAGGCCTGGACATTAAGGAAAATACCAAATTGCCCAGAGCGTTGGCGTGGCCAGGACTGGGATTGGGGGAACCTGTGTCCCAGTGTGTGCCAGAAAAACATTCCCCACACCACCAGCTACTATCGGCCTGTACTGTTGACAAACATAATGGCTCTGTGGACTAATGTTGCTGAACTGCTAAGTAGCTCAAACTTAGAAATCTCTAATTGTTCAGAGTCAGCCCTGGATCTCAACCCTACCTATCATCTTTGGGATGAACTGAAAATAGCTGTACAGCTGTTCAATCTGCAACAAGTTCACAACAGAGTACAGACTTCAAACCCAAATTCATACTGTTTTAAAGGCCAAATAAATGTAGATGTGAGACAGGTCTGCCTAATAAACTGGCAACTATTCCACTGGCTTTGGTCAGTCTAGCAATAGCAGCTGATATTACCACAATAATAGGGAATACCACCAATTTTTCACAATGTATGCCTAATAAAAAGGTTAGGATAATGCAAATAAAGTCATTTAGAGTTATTTGATTTGACCTAGAGAAACTCTAGATCAGAACTCTTCATAGAGGTGAAGATAGGATGTCTAAAGCATTTAATGCCTCTACAAGCTCCCTCTCAAGAAGTTACTGTATTATATGGTTACGAATGTGCTGTCTGATGTCCGAGACATTGCTTTACTGAAGTTCTGAGGTAATGATCTGGCCTAAAATCCATATCCTTAAAAGCCATTACGGTGGTGGTGGGGGTGGTTACATGTGTGTCATTGTAAGGCAAAATAATCCCCCCAAAAAATTATTTTTTCTAGATTTACCACTATTTTACCATGATCAACATCACATAAAAAAATCAAGACACCTTAGGGTGCACTGGTAGTTTTGGATAGCAAATAAAATGCCTTTTTTGAGGAGTACAGAACGAGAAAGCTGTTTTTTATCGCCACCACTAAAGAAATCGTTTGGCAAGTTTCTCTACAACGAACCATTTCACATCAAACTACTCTGAATGGCTTTGTTTACATCTCATACTGAATAATACAGATTTTTTTTTTTGAAAAATCGGTGGAATTCCTCTTTAAGAACTGACCCTATTTGTTGGTCACGACTCAAATATATGAACCGAAAATAAATGACGATTAATTCGTCATTATTTTTTTTCTGCATTCAGTCGTTAGCTTGGCGTAGATCCACTGGTTCTCGTTTAAAATCAATGTTATTTAATATATCATGATTTCAACATCTAACTTCACTTCCTCCGTTTCCTCGTTTTAGTAGTTGCAGCCCATTTAGCTTGATAGCTGCTGTGTTAAATGCATTCATATCTGTATTTGAATTCTTCAGCAATGCCAAAGTATCGCCGTTTCACTGTAAATTCATCGCTATTAGCATTTCTCTGGTTGAACAGAGGAACCAAACCCATGTCTTCCAAAAAAAGGAACCCAAGCGGCTCTCTCCGCTGGGAACACGGCTGGCTAAGGCGTCGAGGGCTGCCTTCTCGAAATGCGGATTTGTTATTTGATAAAATATTTGTTAAACCTATCACGCTAATTCCGTTATTCGGTAAGTTAGTAGATATGAAAGCACAAATCTCACATTCAGGTTCACAGCTGTATCTCTATTAACTGGTGTCAGTTCAGCGTTTAGTTGTTTATATTTGTAAACACTTGATGTCATGCGGTAATTGTTTGACGTTAACAGTGTGATCCACTTTAATAATGCACGGAAACAGTGCCATCCGCGCTAATACCAGACAGCAACGATAAAGACGAACAATAAGTCGGTTGCTATCGATGAGTGCTAGCTTAGCGTATGTTAGCTTAGCTTCTCAAGCTAACCAGACTACAGGAACAGCCCCTAGCGCCGAAGGGCTAACAGGACCGTCTTTATCGAACCTGTTTAACACAAAATAACACGCTGTCCAACTTCCTCGACACCGTTTATTTAAAAAGCAAGCCTTAAACTTACCTAGTAGTCTTTCAAAAGTGCCACCGCCTTTCCCCATGGTTATATTTCTGTTTTCTGACGTGAGACTTGATGACTAAACACTATCAGCCAAACCCTTTATTTTCAGAGCTGATGGGTGCGCATCCGGGTTATTTGGAAATAACTAGATAAAAGTCCACATTAAAGTTTTGCTAATTACACTACTATGTGATGATTATCTACTACTGCTACTACTACTACTACTACTAATAATAATAATAATAATAATAATAATAATAATAAAACTATTATTATTATTATTAGTAGTAGTATAATAAATAAAAATATCTTTACAAATGTAAGTGTAAAAAAAACACTAATGAAAAACACTTTCATTCATATCTGACAATCTCATGTGATCAAATATAGCCAACAGCATGAATTACATAATTATCTGAATAATCTGTAAATTGACACTTCAGTCAAAATGAAAAATATAACCGTTGCTACAATATCACTTAGAGTCAGATTTTTGTGTTGAAGACTAGGAAAACCCCATTTTGATGATGTAACTTTAAGGTGGATCTTTGGGGGCAGGCTGTTTTATTTTTATTAGCCAGTGAATGCAGAAGGAAGGAAGATAACGAATGTTACTGCTGGGAAGCAGAATATCTTATTGCAGCTGTATAAGCACAGCAACTGGTTGTATTATGTATTTTGATAGTGCATGCTGGGTATTGTAGAGAGAACACTGATGAACGAAAATATGAGAATTATATAAAGTCAATCTGACAATCAATCTTAACCTGATGAGGCTAATGGATACAATGCTGCACTACATAACACACAGAATACATAACACATAAAATAATATATTAAACTCTAATTTTAGGCCTGAAAGACGGGACACTTACGTACAACATATAGCTATTCATTACTACATTGACAGACTCCTACTAAATAGTGCTTTAATACTAACTCCTGCAGCAGTCATTCTGACAGTGCAATCCTGGCCTGCTGTCACCCTGAACTATGGAGGTTTCTTTATGTCTCCTACGCTTTTAAATCCCCCACATCTTCCACTAGTACCATTAGGTCACACATGACTCACTAGCGGGCACACAAAACACTGTGGGCTATTGTTACTGCTGTGCCTGTTGTGCTCCATACAATGGAATTGTTTTGCTGTTGTATAGTAGCAGTGCCCATCTCTACAGTTAGATACAGTCACGTAGAGAAATGGCCAAGCATGCTCTCATCAGCTACAGGTTCAACACGGTGCTTCTTACAATTAATGCAGTGAAAAATGACACCATACTACATGCAGCAAATTATAATTTCAAGCTTTCAATAATAAATTGTCATTCTTTGTGTCGCAAACGCACAGACATGCATACACGCTCATACACAATGAGACGCTGTGTTCTGTAGTCCACTTTGTACTGAATGTACTAAATATGCAAAGCTGAGCTTTTGTGGTATACAGTGTGGCTCTCTATTGTAATATAAGCACCATGTACTCCGCTGGGATGGGTGGATACTGCATTTGAGATTATGCCACTATAAAGACAGCCATTCTCTTTAAATAGCATAGAGATTTTTTCGGCCAAATCTGTTTCTGCTGTATCTGTAGCATATGGAAGAACGTCAGTGTTCATTTTGATGTGCTTTGATGTACTTAGATGCCTGTTGACTCAAAGCACACTTATAATAGCAGCCAATGCTATATCATTATTTGTTTCTATAATATGTAAATTTCAAGGTAAAATCTTTTCTGTAAGTACAAGTAAACTCACTGACATGATTGTGCTTACTGACCATATGCCTTAGATGCTTGAGATTTGGTTAGAAAGGTTTAACACCTTACAACATACCAAGTTTGTTGTTATTGCGGTTGTTGTTGTTGTTGTGATGCCAGTCACAGATGTAAGGTGTGAAGACAATGAAATTTCTTGCCTCAGTAGTCAAATGCATGTGCATATGAAGTAACATATGTCGAATATTTTTAGTGCGTGTTTGAGAAGAAAACATTTTTAATGCTTACTATTGTAATAAGACTTGTTTCCAAGTAATTTTGTACCCTTTATATAGACCTCTGAAATCATCTGCTACTCTGTAGTCAGGCCCGTACCAGGAACTCTAAGTTTTCTCTAGAGGAAAAATGAATGGTGCCATCCTGTTCTGAGGTAAAGAAAGACATTCTATAGCCTGTATGCAGCTTTATTCATATTTTGACTGTATATGTAACTCAAAGAAACTAGTGACACTGCGGGGGGTGAAGGGTGTCCTGTGTTAATTTTCACCCTGAGCGTCACTGGATCCTCTGAATTATGAGGTTGTTTAGCAGTCCAAATGAAATAATGCTGCATACATGCTACTTGCAAGCTAACACTCCTGCACACTGAAATGATGTCACATAAATGTAAGTCTACCTCAACACTATTATATGCCAACAGCTACTCAGACTGTAGCCAAAGCAACCTAACTAGTACATTTGGCAAAGCTTGCTAGTTTGTTTTGGGTATTTTGGTGAGGTTGCTAGTCAATAGTGTGAGTTCACTGCTCAGTAGCGTTAGCACTTTTAGCCTGTAGTTTCAACTCCTTAGTGAGCTTGTAAATCAAAGATCCAGTGACATCTCTGCTGAAAAGACCAGCACAGACCAGTATAAATTCCATGCTGGTCTGAGCTGGTCTATGCTGGTCTAGTGCTGGTCTGGTGCTGGTTTAGCTGGTCACCTAGCATGGTCATGCTGGTTGACCAGCATACCAGTATCCAAAACACAATACACCTTTGCTTTTGGGACAAAGCCTTGAATCACCATTTTTCTTGTTCTTTTATTTGACATAATTTGTAAAACAACAACAACTGGTCTTTACATTGTGTTAAGATTTTATGATGAATGGACAGTGCTCAAAAACTCTTTTGAAATCTTTAAAATCTTTCTTCCATTAGCTTCCATTTAAAGTTAAGAAAGCTCTTGCCTTCTCCTGTTGACATTTTGGAGATACAATTTTTTTTTCCAACAGCGATGATATGCTGGTTCTGCTGGTGACCAGCTATGCTCGTTTAAGCTGTTTTCCAGCAAGGATTCGGAGTAAAAATGTATGTACGACAAAGTGTAATGGGTTTGGAACATTTCAGTTTAACACAGGGTCAAAAACGGCCCACATAGAAAAAAATGGCTTAGATCTGGGGTTTCTACAATACAAAAATCTTCAGGGGTCTGTTGGGCTATTCATCATAAAATGTTCACAAATATAAAGGGTTGCTGGTGTTTTCAAATGGAAAAAAAAACAAAAATTTTTACACAACATTTAGGACAGGCTTTATAGGAGAGGTGACATCTTTATTGTTTAATACATAAACAACGAATATAGAGACAGGGTTACATGAGGACGCAAAGGAAGGCAAAACAAAGTAAATTCACATTTCTCTTCCATCAGGCAGTAACACTGTATAGTAAAAAAAATCCGTTAAAATTAACTTCAATCTATAACAATGGGGAAAACTAGCAGAGGGGGTTTCTGTTGGCTTGACGGGCTGTTAAACATAACCTTTGACTTGCGTGGGTCCTCCAGCCCTACGGGGGCTGCTTTCTCCGCTGCTGAAGGTGGGCGAAGAGGGGATCCCTGGGGGGCTTGAGCCGGCATAAAGCAGAGATCCACCAATCAGCAGCAGGGCTGAGCCCCCCCAGCCCAGGTAGAGAGCGGGGCCCAGCTCACGCTTGTGTGGGGCAGCCACATAGGGGTCATAGAAATCCCTGATGATAGAGTGGGCCGTCCAGCACACGGGGATGAGGTAGAGGAAGCCCGCGACGGCAAAGATGATGCCAGACACACGTGCCAGCCGGGCCTTCGGGCTCTGGTGACCCACGCACTTAGTGCACTTGACCCCCAGGACCCCCAGGGTGAGCGCTAGGCTGCAGAGGAGAAGTGAGAGCACGGTGAGGCCTCGGGCAGCCTGCATATCACTGGGCAAGGCCAGCAGGCTGTCATACACTTTACACTGGATTTCTCCCGTGCTCTGGACAATGCAGTTCATCCACAGCCCCTCCCATGTGATCTGCGCCGTCACAATGTTGTTGCCAATGAAGGCAGTGACGCGCCACATGGGCAGGGCGCACACCAGGAAGCCGGCCACCCAGCCGATGATGGACAGGACCAAGCCTAGGAGCTGCATACCCGTTGTTGCCATGGGGACTTTTTGTCTTAGGCACCTGCACTGCTGTTTGCTAGCTGATTTGTTATTCGTCAAGCAATGGCTGCTTCGCAAAGTCCGAAAAACTGTTTGGAGAGGAACCAACAACTGACAAAGTTAGCAAGTCCTTCAACATGAGCAGGAGTCCTTAGGCCTTTTCTCCACTTTGTCCTCACCAAAGGATGAAGCGTGGTTCAACTGGACCTGCGAAAGAAAATCAAAAATGAAGTTCAAACATGCTTCAATGATGTAGATCACTTTCAGGACCATGTAACCATCTATGTGAATCTAGTCATAGTACACTGTGGTAACGTTAATATGAATACTATGAATAATAATAATATGAATAATCTGGTTAAATCTAGTTAATCTGGCACACTTAAATGATTTGACCCATCATAAATATTTATTCTAGTGTGAGCAGTGAGCAATGCTGGATTCCAGTAGGCATGCAAGAGAATGAATCCTTTTCACGCTGTTGTGGGTGTCGAGCTACGCCTGGCAGGGAGAGTGGATTATCTCAGAAAAACATGAGGAGCCCGTGAACACAAGGAGCTTTCATGGGTGCTGCACAGAGTGGGCCAAGCAGACTAGCGTCTGTTTGCTCCTTTTCTCTATGTCCAGCAATGAGCCCCCTGATGTTTCACAAGAGCCATTCCTCAAGCAATTGACGTGCATCAAAACCTCATAATACATTGTAATAGCACGGTGATATTAGCAGTAGAAAAACTGGACATGTGGACATTAAGAGACCACTCTAATTCATTTACTTTATCTCATCTGGTAGATGTGCTACCAACCATAAGGTCATAGGTTCAATTGCCAAGGAGTACACTTACTGACTATACCTTCAATTTGGATAAAACAGTCAGCTAAATAAAGAAACGTAAATTTAGAATGGTACATTAAACAGGTAATGGTAAAAAAAAGGTGCCAAAAGGGTTGATGCTATGGAGGAACCACTTTTGGTTTCCTAAAGAACCTTTCGAATAGAAGATTCTTTAAAAAGTTCATTGAAACCACACAACGGGAAGGTTCTTTAAGGTTTTCTGAGGCAATACTTATTTTTACCATTTTTACTGCTTACTAATGATTAATTATTTGACTCTTAAAACTTAACTCAATAACAAAAAGTTACCTGGAATATTGTTCTGAAAGTCAGGTTCTTCTCCAAGTTCTCTACAGGTTGAACGCTGCAGGTTAAGGCACTGCACTGGTGTAGGATGCTCTAAAGCTGGTGGTAGTGCTGGTTCAGTGTGATCCACAGAGAAGCTCAGGATGACAGTACCAACTGGGCCAAGGACAGTTAAGCAGAAGAGCGGAGAGAGGGGCTGCCAGCGCTACGATGTCAGCACTGGTCTGTATGGCAGTGGGCAGAAGCACGCGCTTGTGTGTGCGCGTTTCACGGTGCTGTGTGAATGCATTAATGTGTCCGAGTGTGTGTCTCCCAGTGCCTGGTGGACCAGCACAATGACCCGCTGTTTCGTCGCCCTCACGCTCCTGGACTCGACCCCCCCCCCACCCATCAATCTCCTCTGTCCTCTTTTTCATCTCTCGCCTTCTTACTTCTCGACATAAACTCTTTCATTTCATCTCCCCCTTTTTCTCCACTTTGTTTACACTTTCGGTAAGAATCAGTGAAGAGATTCAATGTTCTGTGAATGCTTCAACTCAAACAAACTCCAACTTGTGCTTGTTGACCATTAACAATTACCATGAATTACCATAAAATTAGCCAATGCATTAGCATACTGAAAAAACAAGATTAGCATAGCTCTATTATGACTTAATATCTGTTTATTTAGCTATTTATAACAATTGCATTTGCATGTACAAATAATATAACATATAACACATAAAATATATCTACATACACTGTTACAAACAAAGGTTCTGTGCAGGTACATTTTTCGTTCATTAAGATACAAACAATGTAAATGTTCCCTCAAAGGTACATCAGTGGTTTTAAGGTCTGATTATGAACCTTAAATAAGTTTTCCAGGTGAAAAGTACATATTTGTACCTTTTCATTACCAAATGTTTTAAAACAGAACAATAAAATAAAAGGCCGGGAGACGAGACGGGGTGTGTGGAGTCAATACAACTTAGAAAATGTTATTTCAACAGATTATGGTAGTTATGTTCCCTGACTAAAGGTACTGAGAAGCACCCTTGAGGGTACCACCCCAGTGACAAGAAGGGTACTGCCCCAGTGACAATTTCATACCGTTATTTCTGAGAGTGTAGAGTACTATATAGAAAGTCTATCCTTTATTCATTCCAGTTCAAATAGCCATTAAGTACAAGTTATCCATTTTTCAGGAGATATTTCTTTTAAAGAGATTACAAGATATCCACTTGCATTAGAAAGAGAAATTCAAAGGAAAAAATGGATTTTACAAAGCTGAAGTTCAAAAAATGTTTAAATGAATAAAGAAAATGAGGCTCCTAACAACTATGCCAGATGTGGTAGACCACCAAAGCCATCCCCATCAAATAAATAGCTAAAAAAAAACAACCAACTTAAAAGACTGAACTTTGGAGGTGTGGAAATGTATGCTTGCAGATTTCTTTAAAAAAAAACTGAAAAAAATTGAAAGCAAGCCTCCTGAAAAGAATGAAAGCTGTAATAAAGGCAAAGGTGGACAAACTAAATGCTGAAAATGGGATATTACAGGTTGTCAAGGCTTCTGTGTAATTTTATTGTTAAATTTATATTTTCTGCCTTTTTCCTTACACTGAAAAATAAAAAACTTGTACTTCATGGTAATTTCAATTGGAAATTAAATAAATGAAGAGTACTCTCTGAACTTTGAACAGTATTGTATAACACAATAATAAACCTTAGAATGATTAATCTTATTCAACATGTAGTAGAAAAGAATTCCAACAATCTGCAAACAAAAATTTTATAGCAAACATAATAAAACTGTATTTAACCAAATATTGAATTCTCAATTTTAACATTTCAGCCAAGTTTGGTTCAGATAAACGGTTCTCTGTGTGACAGGGCTTTACAGTTTCAAGTGTCATTCTATGAGGACATATAATCAGGCATTTAAAAGTGCCATATTGGTTTAGATGCTGCAGCAGCTGGTGGTGATAATAAGTGGGGCACTGTTCTTGGCTCCGTGCGGTCGGCCGGGGCTGAATATTGGATGGAGCTTCTCAGTGAATGTATCTGTGAAAGTGTGGATGTGAGCCCCGGAGTCCAAACAGAAGAAGGACACACGACCCTCCTCGTAGTCCAGGTAAACACCCACCTTTCTGGGCTTGAATGTGAGGGCCAGGCAGGTGGGCGGTGACGTGTTGGCAGTATATTGATTTCCGTTCCTCAGACTGAGTATCCAGAAACCATTGGCCGGACTGACCGTGAACTTCCCCTTCCTGTTGACGGACTGCTTGGCCACGCCCAAGTCCCAGTCCGTCTTGTCTCCCACTTCCACCTCCCAGTACTGCCTGCCACAGCTGAAGGCTTCCTTGGCCAGGACGTTGGTGACACGGTCAAATCTCTTAGGGTTCTCTGGGACCTCCTGCTGCTTGTTGGTGTGCCGGACATCCTTCCTGTCATCAGAGATGGCTAGGTGGGCATGAGCGGTGCGGGGATTCAGTGTGACCTCCGCTGCAACAAAGGGAAAGATCAACCAATCCGGCCACAGAACACAATGGTCAAATGCATTACACTGGCAGTGAAAAAGAATTGCTCAGATGCATGTCTTACACTGGCGTTCAGCAACTATCTTTGATCTGTCTGAAGGAATCTACTGCTGTTCACTTAAAGTGGTATTCAGGTATGAACCTAGCATTTAATATGTCATGTGTCATGTTATGTAATATCCCATAGCGCTGCATTGCATCAGTTTGCCTCATCGGTTTGACAGAATTTATGATTTTGCATCCCTTTTTTCATACATCAATGTTCTCTCACTACAATACCCAGCAACCCTTTCACAAATATGCCATACAAACATTGAGAATCCCCCCCATACTGACTGATGGCATAGCTACCCATGTAGAGGCTAAGGCACACAGACATGATATAACGGCCACATAGCAGTGATATTAGTTTCCTTTTGGGCAAGCTAATGTGTAAAAAAACAGGCCAACTTCATGTACCAACCACAAAGCACTTCTACCTTCTACCTTCGTGATACATCATCATAGTCTTTACTCTGGGAATATTGCTCTATGGCAGGGGTGTCCAATCTTCAATCTCAATCCACAAAGGGCCGGTGTGGTTGCAGGTTTTCATTCCAACAAAGTAGATCACCTGATCAGCAATTTGAAGCCTGAAACCAACTGATTAAACAAATGGAATCAGGTGTGCTCCGGCTTGCTTTGAGTAAAAACCTGCAGCCACACTGGCACTTTGTGGATATGATTGGACACCCCTGCTCTATAGACCACTGCAAGAGGCAAGTAGGCATGTTGAAAAAGATTGTTACATAGTTACATTTTTCCATTGTGGCCCGAGTGGGGGAGAGGTTTGAGGAAAAGGTAAAGACTAAAGGAGCACCATGACTTTTAGAACTAGGCTTTCAGTTTGGGCCATAAATGTCTAAACAAGTTTGAAAAACACAAAAAAACAATATCTACTATTATGCTAATTTCTTCTAGCACCCCTATGGGATTTCTATCATTAGTGTTAAGTACTAGTGCATGTTAAGATTTTTGCCCATGGACATTTCAAGCTTCTAAAAGACATTCCATCATTTAATTCGAAGCTTGTGAACTGGTAATATTTTACCATCTGTGTACCAGTTTTACAATGACGTTTTTACAGCCCTGGAATAGAGAGTTTCTAACAACTGTCCATTCCTAAGGACGGTTCGACTAGAGCTCATATTTACAGTCAGCGACATATGTAGAATTCCAGAGCACCAGAGTTATGTTTTTCCTCTTGAAATTGGTCTTACCAATAAATGTGATTGAGTGATTCCCCTGTCAGTTCCTAATTATGTTATCAGTTAATCTAACATATTAGGCCTTTAGTTCAGCTCCTGAAGTCCAAACCAATGGGAGAGCTTGCTCTGGTTGGACAATTTTCCATTTTGTTCAATATGTTAACTCTTTTGTTTCTAACCAAAACTTTACAATGTAAAAATTGTATTGCTGCAGTATTTGCAGAGATTAAAGCTACACTATGTAGGTTCTGGGGATTTGGAGACCTCTCTGGTGGAAATGTGTAATTGCAAGCAAAATGCTGAAGAAAATTTTGTAATATGTGCTTTGGACCCCTTCCCCTAGAGGATGAATCTGATGATTATGAGCAAGTTGAAAGACTTGGTGATCTATTTCGAGGATATAAGTAAATTATCCATGATTGTCATTGTGTCTTCATCAGTATGCTTTTGATGTTAATACATAAAGACATATGACGTGGTCTGAAAAAAACTCCCGGCCTAACACCACCTTTTAAATTACAATATTAGGCTTTACAGGGTGATTTACAGCAGCCATGTTTTAGTGAAGTGACTTCTTTCAAATTTAATGAAATATCTTACATAATGCAGCATGATGATTTTAATCAATAAAAATGAACTAAAAATTGTTTCTAGAAATCAATAGGCTTTCTCTGACCCTGAAAGTTCCCTTTTCCATTCCCGTTCCTGCTGTTTCACTACTCTTTGCCTTTGTAAGGAAGTATGGATAGGGTGTGGACAGCAGTGAAGATTGTGCGAGAGGCAGTTACTTTAACTTATTCCAAAAAAATAAAAAGAAAACAGTATGAGGCCAGAGGACACTCTACAAAATACTCATTAACACTGTCTATTTCCTATGATTGCATTCCATTGTTGTTGTGTATGACTGATCAAAAAATTGAGCAATTCTTTTTAACTGCCAATGTAATATGTAAAAATGCACTATAATTCTAGGTGTCTAAGTGACACATAACCTACCTGAATACTTCTGCAACATCTTCAGCTCTGTAAAATGACATGAAGTACATTCAGATCATTTTTCTGATACCGAATGGATGTGTCAGAAGACAGGAAAAAGGCAAAGTATGCCACCTGAACGGCAGATAAAATCTACTTATAGTGCACATACAGACCTGCTTTAGAGAGCTTGTTAGCCTCCGCCATGACAGCATTAAAGAGGTCCATCACAGCTTTCCTGGTGTAGCCCAAGCAAGGGTCTGTCTCTAGGCTGACCTTTGACCAATCCCTCATCTCTGTGGGCAAATGACTAAAACTCTGCAAATAAGGAACAAGATTATTTAACAATTAAAAGTGGGAGACTTGGGTGGCATTGAGGAAAACAAGATGAGGTCCCTGAAACAGAGTGTTTGGGTCAAATACAGATATATATTCATTAGACAAAAAGTGGCTTTGCGTTGCTGTTGGGGTTACTGGACCAGATCTATGGCGCCATCTCCTGTCAAATGGACTACACAATGAACTGTAAGGGGTAACATTACCTGGCCACTGAAAGGGGAGTTCAACTGATTTTCCAAAATATCTGCATAAGTGCATCATTAACATGTAAACAAAGTAATTCTGAGTGGTTTGATGTGAAATGCTCCATTCTAGAGAAACTTACTGAGTCAGAATTGTTCACAGTGGTGATGATAGGAACCAGATGTCTGGAGAGTTTAATGCCTTTAAAAGCTACTTTACAGAAAGTTTTTACATGAAGTGGTTAGCAATATGTTGCCTGATGCCTTTGTCTTACAATTATCTCTTTTTTGCCTTCATCAACATCATATTTAAGAATTTAGAAGACATGTGTAGGTTCACTGGTCATTTAAGACAGTAAAAATTAATACTGTATACATTGTGGCCACTGATTCCTATCACCACCACTGTATACCAAACTGAACTGGTAAATTTCTCTACAATGAATCATTTCACATCAAACTACTCTGAATGACTTTGTTCACACCC
The DNA here is from genome assembly GCF_904425465.1 of Colossoma macropomum. Classification (NCBI taxonomy): domain Eukaryota; kingdom Metazoa; phylum Chordata; class Actinopteri; order Characiformes; family Serrasalmidae; genus Colossoma; species Colossoma macropomum. The sequence goes on from NW_023494787.1 coordinate 42,683,004, forward strand.
CAACAATTGAATAAGGCAAAAATTTTGAACGGTGGAATTCCACCCTAAAATGATGGTCCAGCCAAAAATTAAATTCCTCAAAGGAAAACCACAAATAAAAAAAAATGCAAAAATGTAGTCGTCAAGACATGCCTGGTGCCCAAAGTCTGCTTTTTCAGTTTTGCATTAATGTTATGAGGAGTTAACACACAATGGAAGCTTATAGCTTATAAATAATAACATCAGTGTTATTAATCTTTAGATTGATAAGTAAATAAAACGTTTAAGTGCTAAAGAGTGCAGAGCTCACCTTTGTAAGTTGAGTCTTGTCATCTCGCAGAAGGTCTGGTTTGGTCTGCCCACCTTTCAGCTCGAGGATCTCCTTCTCCAGCTCCCTCACCAATCTGTCCACTCGTTTCTCTGCCTCTTTCTGTTTCTCCTCCACTGCTGCCACCACTGCCTTATGGGCTGACTCTACAGAGTTCAGGAGGGCAGAGAAAACCCTCCGACTCTCCTGAACCTCCCTTAGACACGAGCTCTGATACAGGAAGCACCATCCGTTCATTTTTACTAGCTTTTTAGATTTATCTGAGTGGTAATAAGTCAAGAACATGGATTGCTCAGAAAGATGGAAGACTCACCTTTAGGAGCTTCAGGGACTGCTTGAGTTTCTCCACCTTCTGAATTCTCTGCTCAATCATGTGTTCTTTATCAACGTCAGTCTTCTGCACCTGCAGAAAAAAATAAATGTAAAAACTAATGCAGGGTAAAATGTAGAGTTTTTATGTCATTAAACTGGTTAAAATTGACCATGTTTTGGTCGTCTTGTATTCCCTATTTTTCTTCTTATTTTTTGATTATTTATTCTAATAAATTCTAATTTAATAATTTATAAAGTAATCCTACAACAGGGAAATTCACCTCCACATTTAACCCATCTTTGGGGTAGTGAGCACAGTGGACAGCCCTATCCACAGCGCCCGGGGAGCAGCTGGGAGGTTAGGTGCCTTGCTCGAGGGCACATCAGTCATGTCTTGTCAGCTCAGGGGATCGAAACGGTGACTTTCCAGTCACAAGGCTGGTTCCCTAACCAAGGCTGCATGGACAAACTAATAAACAGACCACAAACATCATCAAACATTTTATTCTGTCTGAACTATGAACACCTTGCCAGTTTGAGGATGTGTGTAATTGTTCTGCATCATTGTTGATGAAATGACAACAATATGGCTGCGGGACGCTTCTTGCAGGTTTTGCAAATCTACATTAGCCTTGTAGCTCCAATGCAAAACAATAGAAGCCAAAAAATGATAAAAATGTCTTGGCTGATCAGCTACATTTGGGGATTTTTCACTACAAAGAAAACTAAACCACTGGCCAGGCTATAACACACTGTGTCTTCAGCTCTGTTCTCCAGTGACTTTAGACAGCCTTCACTAAAGAGCTACTTACAGGTTCATTTAGCAATCCATCCAAACTGTGAGCCTTGGCTTTGGCGCCTGAACGTGACTTCCTGTACTGCTCAGTGACATCTGCCAGTATGCGGTTCACACTGAGGTGAGGCTTGGAGACGAAGGACTTCCCGCAGAGAGGACACTTGTCTAGGCCAGTGCGGCTCCAGTACTTGCGCAGACACACCTTGCAGAAGCTGTGGCCACAAGGCGTGGTGACCGGCCTGCTGAAGATGTCCTCACAGAGGGAGCAGAGGAAGTGCTTCTCAGACAGGAGGCCGAAGGTAGAATCCATTCCCTGGAACAAAATGTACAGTTAAATGTATACACTGTCTATTTTCCTCAACTTAAGTTAGCTTTATTAGCTTTGTTTGCCTGTTGAAAGGCCCTAACAGACTCTTAACATGATCATCAAGCAGAGTTTCAGGTAAACAGAAAGCTGATGCTATCAGAAGCAGAGGAAGGTAGAAACTAGTTCTATTTACTCAGTTCCATGTACTTGAAGTCAACATGAATCACAAATCATAGCCCATTTTTCTTCTGTACCATGACATCTCCGAGTGAAACAATGTAATGGGGCAGAGCATTTTCTCTTGGCGAATGGTGGCATTAGTGGGACAGGGAGGTGATGAACATGTTATTATTTGTTAATATGATTATGGTGCACAGTGATGTAAGCAAAACTCATTTTAGAGGCAAAAATCACTACATTTTGAGGGATTTCTTTTTTTACCATGGTAAAGTAACAAAGTAATGTTGAAATGGTAATACTTGTACTTATATACTGCTGTTCAAAAGTATGGAATCACGTTTAAACACTATAACATAAACCAATGGTTTATATGCAATTTAAAATGTTTTGGGAACAACAATAAATTATGACATGGAAAAATTTTTTTTATGTTATTAAATAATAAACAGTAATTGTGTATATATAGTATTTTCTTGACATAAAATTAATATGAGTATTTGATCAGTGAGATTTGGTTACTGCTTTTCCGATATGAGACATTCTGGACATTCAGTCTTGGTGCTTTACAGCTTTCTCAGTTATTATGGAATCATCCACGGCTCCATTCATCTTTGAAAATTTCAACATTTTTACAGCCTTCTACAAATAGTGTGAAATATATGAAATATTTTAATCATTTTGGAATTATTATATACATGCATCTCCAACAAAATTGGATTCATTTTTATTAAAAAATAGTGTTCCCAAACTTTTGATCCATAGTGTACATTTGTAAGGAAAAGAAACTACAAACCTTCTAAACAAAGTTGGGACAGTATGTGAAATACTAATAAAACAATAAAAAAATAAAACAAGCAATGATTAATAAATTCTGTTTTGACTTGCAATAAAATATTTGATATTTTGAATGAATTATTAGTTTCATTGTTTTTTGTAAATGCATGCTCATTCTAAAATTGATGCCTGCAATATGTTCCAAAAAACAAAAAAAACAGGAGCGTGTTTACCTCTGCATTCATCACCTTTGCTTTTAACAGCACTTGATAATTGTTTGGAGACCAAAGACACAAACTAGCAAAAAGTTTTGAAAGCAGATTTTTTTGCCATTCTTTTGTTACACAAGTCTTCAGCTGCACAGGCATACAGGGCCTTTGTTGTCATATTTTGCACTTCAAGTTTTCAGTGGGGGACAGGTCTGGACTGCAGACAGGCCACTCTAGCACCTGCACACTCTGATTACGCAGCCATGCTGGGGTATTCTGTGATGCAGAACAGGGCATGCTATTGTCATTTTGAAATAAGCATAGACGTTCCTGAAAAAGACGTAATCTAAAAGGCAACATATGCTGCTCCACAATGTGTATGTATCTTTCAGTGCTAATGGTGCCTTCACAGATGTTACCTATGCCATGTGCACTTATATGCCCCATGCCATGACAGACCCTGGCTTTTGAACTTTACCATTTTTTGTTTCTTCTTTGGCCTACAGAACACAACATCCATTATTTCCTGAAAAGTTGACTCATCAGACAACAGTACAGGTTTCCACTGTGCATCAGTCCATTTCAGATGAGCCTTTCTGGGTGTTGTTGATATGTGGCTTAACTTGCATTTTTGAAAGCAGCAATGAATGGCGTTTTTTGACAAGACCCCAGGCCATGTGGTGATGTCAATCACAGAAGCATGTCGGTTTTTAATGCAGTGCCATCTGAGATTTCTCCAGATGCCCTGATAATGTTGTGCACCATAGAGAGGGAAATACATAAAATCATTGTAATCGCTCGTTGCAGAACACTGTTCTTAAACATTTTAAGATGTTTTTTACAGATTTCACAATGTTCCTAGTCTTAAATTGTTCCTGTCCCAAACCTGTTGCAGGTTTCAGGTTTTGTTTTTTTTTTTAATTTAGCCAAATTGTCAAAACTCTCATATCGCAGAAATTGTCCCTGTAAAGCTAAAACTAATAAAGTTTTCTTTCAAAAAAAATATAAAAAATATCTTTTGTTGTTAAAAAATTGTTCTTTGTTAGTTTTGGAGGTATGAAACTGTCACTGGGGCAGTTCCCCTCTTGTCACTGGGGTGGTACCCTCAACGGTACATCTCAGTACCTTTAGTCAGGGAACATAACTGTACCATAATCCACTGAAATTATATTTTCTAAATTGTACTGACTCCACACACCCCGTCTCACCTCCAAGCTGTTTATTTTATTGTTCTGTTTTAAAACATTAGGTTATAAAAAAAGGTAAAAATATGTACTTTTCACCTGGAAAAACCTATTTAAGGTTCACAATTGGACCTTAAAACCATTGTTGTACGTTTGAAGGTACATTTACATTGTTTGTACCTTGATGAATGAAAAATGTACCTGCACAGAACCTTTATTACTAAAAGTGTAAGCTACTTTACTTTCTACTTGAGTGACTACATCATACTTAAACAATACTTTTATTTCTGTGTTTAGTCTACTCTACCCACCTCTGATCATGACATCAATACAGACAAAAGCTACAACTGGGTGTGTGGTAATGTTTATCCACACTGCCTTTTCTATTGAGAAGAAGATTTCAGTGTCCATTCTGACAGTTCCTCAACTTATTGTGAAACCTAATGGCCCTATTACAAAACAGGATAACTATGAAATCAATTCCTTTACATATGTAGCAACTATAAGCATTGCTTGACAATATAATTATTATATCACCAGATTACACCAATCGTCCGTTGGCAGTAGGCCAAATATGCATAAATGCTCTGACTGTTCTGTCCAACTGAGCGTACATTTACATATGTACAAGGTGGATTCTTTATAAAAATAAATATATTTTTTTAATCCTATCAGTTTTACTAAACTGAACGAAAGGTTACAAAAAGATCCTTCAGTGTAATCATAAACTGGTGGCATGCAAAAGAACAGGTTTTACCTGAAACTCCATCAGACTGACGTTGTGGGAAAAACAGTTCACCCTCTAACTACCAAGCATGAAATTTCTTGAATTCCAAGAGCACAAAGACTTTGTACGTTGTTCATTTAGGTTTTAGTTAAATAATCCTCACTCATTACAAAATGAAACAAAAGAATATAACAACATTTTAGATTAACATCATATTATTTGTCATACAAACTGTGGATGTTCAATAATGATTCATATTTTAATGCAGATTACTGTAAGTGGTATTGGTTGTGTTTTACATTAATATATTAAAAGTAATACAGTAGTCTTATTTTTAGAGAAATGGTGTCCTGGTTCAGTCTTACCTGGGTATTTGGGCATGTGATAGATAACGTATCCTACTCTGGTTCTCTTAAGACAATTCCCTTGACAATGAGCTAAACCATCAAATGAACAGGTGTGTTCTGAGAGACAGGAGGGGCCAGACACGGTCTGACAAACCATGTGGGTGAAAACGTCATAACAAGTACCATGAATAGACAACTCCATGTGAAAAAGAAAGACAAGAAGCAGATGCATTTTTTGCATTTATTACAACAGATGAAAAAGTTTATATTATATATATATATATATATATATATATATATATATATATATATATATATATATATATATGTTTTGTTTTTATTGCTATGTACAGTGTGTTTAATTTCTCATTCAGAAATTGCACAACTTGGCATTCACACTCATACACACATACAGGCAAACATGTCTTCAGCATAAAATATACAGAAAATGTATTGGAAATTCTGCATTTCTGCAAACAAATTAAACTGTAGAGAGTCATTCAGGGTGGTTTGATGTGATATGCTCAAGACTCTTTATTTCTTTACAGTGGTGGTGAACCAGGAGTCGTGATGTCTACAACGCAAATGTAATAATTTTATTTGCTATCCAGAATCACCAGAAAACCTACATGTCTTCTTAGTTTGTATACGTAGTATTGATAAGAGTACAACAGTGATATGCCTTAAAAATACGTTTTTTGAGGATTATTTTTCCATATACCTTGAACATATCTCTCCAGCATGAATGGACTTATGAATGGAAAACTTCTCCATACTATCGTAAAACAACTCAGATATCAGGCAGTGTGTTCATAACCATTGTATGTAATATATGTCTGTGAGGGATCTTTAGAGGCATTCATCACTTTGGACATCCTATCACCACCACTGTGAACAGTTCTGATTGGGTAAGTTTTGAACGAAGCATTTCACATTGAACCACTCTGAAAGACTTTGTTGACATCTTAACCACTTAAATAAAAAGAAATGTTCCGAAAAATGGGTGGAATTCCCTTTAGTATCTTAAGGACATTTCAGGACTCATCATACTCACATGATATAAAAAATATTAAACTATAACTTCATATGTTTCAAATGGATGTCCAGGATATCAAAAACTACTGGGGCTACTCCAGTGCCCAAGAATAGTTCACCTTTAAAAACATAGTAAAAATCTCTGGAGCCTTTAGATGTGATATCCAGGATCACCTGGTTCACGCATGTTTTCAGGCTAATTTAAATATAATGCTAATTTCTGCTAGCCCGGTAATAGAAATTTGCCTGTTACGTTAGCATCAAGCTAACAGTGGTGAGTGTTAACATTTTATAGCAGCTCTCTACATTAAACGCAGATACTCAAATCTCGTAACACACGTTTAAAGTTGTTTACTGTAGATGTTATACTTTGGACGTATGATTTTGTACGACTTTAATGTTTTAGAGTGGCAAAAGTATTACCCACGCACTGCTGACAAATCAGACAAGCCTAGCAAAGATATATATTTATTTTATTAAACAGAGCACAAAATGCCAGACACAAACCGAGCAAACATTTTAGCCTCTTGCTATCATCACTGCTCATGAAGCAACTCTCTCAACCTACTCCTTTTCTGAAGAACCTCCATTTTGTGTGAAAATACACGTTCCCTTCTGCAACTCAACTCTCTCCTTGTCATAATTCCTTGTCATAATTGTACCTCTTGTTCTCAGTTTGTGTGATGTAAATCTTTTACACACCCTCAAACTCCGAAAGCATATAAGATCAGACAATTCATAACTTGTAGATTCACACGTTGTCTATGTCATCATGTGTCCTTGTTCTCTATTGTATGCTGGCAAAACTGGACGACTTTTGCGGACCACAATAACTGAACACGAGTGCAAGTCGCAGACAGGTTGACACATCCTCTGTTTTTCATCATTTTCAATCTGCTAAACATTTTCTTTCAGATTTCCTGGGCATTGAAAGAGCTCTGTTGCAAAGACGAGGGGGAGATCAGGACAAAAGATTAATACAGAGACAGGCCTACTGGATTTGTGAACTTTTATCTCTGTGTCCTAATGGTATGAATGAGGATCTTTATCTTAATTGTTTTTATAAAACAGAGGCTATATTTGATTAATATGTTGTACTTTGAAATAGTTTTTGATGTATTTGATTTCTATCTTTGCAGCTGAGTATGCCCTCTAGTTGTTGTACTGTCACTTTAAGAAGTCCCTAGCAGAACTTACACAGGTGAGGTCAATTTGGGTCTTAACAAAAGGAGTAGGTTGAGAGAGTTGCTTCATTAGTACTGATTATAGCAAGAAGATGAAATGTTCGCTTGGTTTGTGTCTGGCTTTTCGTACTTTATTTAATGGGATAAATATATATCTTTGCTGGACTGTCTGTTTTTTCAGCAGTGTGCATGCAATACTTACCCCCAATCCATTTTGATATCCCCCACTCCATTCTGACTCCGATACCTTCAAAGGGCAAATTTGAGCATATTTTAATTTAATGTTTTTTGTGGTTCAGACCCCTTCCCCAAAGGGATGAATCTGATGTTTGTGAGCATGTTAAAGTGCATTCAAAGAGAATTCAGACAACACTTGGTGAAGGATGTGTCTTCTAAGGATGTTAGAATTATGTACTACTGTAACCATACAACTTCATCAGTATGTGTGTGATGTTAATAGGTAAAGATGTCCTATGACGTATGATGTGGCCTGAAAAAACCCTGCCATATCCAACCTTACGCCTCTGACTTTTAAATCATCATTTCAGGCTTTACAGGATGATTTGCAGCAGCTACCATTTTTTTGTGTGTTGTTTCCTCCTGACTTAGTAAAGCTACTTTTTTAAATTTTAACAAAACAATCTTTCATAGTGAAGCTTTAACAAGTGCATCGCTACAGAATGAAATAAAAAAAATGAAATGACAGCATTCTTCAACACTTTACCTTTGGACATATTAGCACTAATAATGAAATAAATTTTATTTTGAAGTGCCCTTTAAGTGAAATCTCAACGGACATCTGCAAAAACACCAGTAAAGTAGTTCCAAGTTGCTCCAGCAGCTCCTCCAAGTACCCCGCCAAGAGCTGCGCCAACTGTTGCTCCTACAGCCATACCCTCAGGCCCCATCACTATGCCTAACACTGCACCTACAAATGCTCCTTTTCCTATTGCTGCCGCATAATCAACCAGTCTTAGAGTAAAGCCAAGCCTGTCTGCTATCAGCATCTCTGCCCTCTCTCTGTTCTCTAAGTGCATCTTTTCTTGATAAAGTTTCACTTCTCTGTCATAATCTTCTCCTGAATGCTCGTTCTTGAGAGCCTCCAGCATTTTCTTGACCTCCTTCTGTCTCTCTTTCTCAAGGAATTTTTCCTCTTTCTTAATTCGCTTATCTGCATCTTTAAATTCCGGGTTGGAATAGATCTTATGTTCTGAAACCATCTGGTCAATCTTGTGAAAGAGTTGTCTTGTCATGCTGCCCTCTTCCCTATTCTTCTCTCCACTGAAGATGAAGCATCTTTGACCACACTTCTGGATAAACTCCTTCAGTTCTTCAATCTCAGTCTCACTGTCCACTAGCTCCCTTTCATCATACAGAACAACCATGGCATGGTTCAGGATACTTTCTCCAAAGTACTGCACCACCGGTTTGAAAACACCATAGGGATCTGGTGGCACATCTATGGGATTTAAAATGAAGAGGACTGCATGTGGCCCAGGGCAGGAGAAACAGATGGACTTCCTGAACTCCTTTTTAAGAGTTTCTTGTGCTAAGCAGTGAGTGTTTAGATTTGGGGTGTTGACCAGCATCACATTTCTCTCCAGGACATGTCCTGATGTTTTCGTAGTTAGTGTAGCATTTGGATCAACACCATCAAAGACAGCTCTCTGCAGAATCGACTCAGTGAGAGAGAATTGATGAGGACCAGTGTTGCCAAATATCACTATTCTCAGAGAAGTGTCACCAATGCACACTGCAAAAGAGTTTTAGAGAGATGTAAAGTCATCAGTTACCAGTACCTAAAATGAACAAACCTCAATTGTGCAAATTTTGACAGTTTGTCAACTCACTGGTAGGGGGTTTTTCTATGCTTTGCCTACGCCGTTTAATAGGAGGGTCTTGGCCTGGAGGAATATTTAATTTATTTCAATTAGAGCAGTGTTGAATATGTTTATTCATGTTGAGTCAAAATGTTACCTACCTTTGCTTGACGCCATCTTTATTTTTTTTAAAGTATGGTCACTCCAATATCATGTCCTTCCAGCTGCCAAAGAAGCTGTATAGGCACCTGTGGTAAAGAAAAATTACACACATTTAAAAAAAAACTGCATTGTTAAATTGTCAAGATGTAAACAAAGTCATTCAGAGTGGTTTGGCATAAAATTGTTCACAGTGGAGTCACAGGATTCCTCACAGCGGTGATAGAAACCAGACGTCTGAAGAGTTTAATGCCCCTCAAAGCTACTGCACAGGAGATTATTACACAAAATTGATATGAAAATGCTGCCTGATGTCTGAGATGTTGTTTTATGTCTTTTGGATGTACATGCAGGGTGTTGTATGACAAAATAGTGCCCAAAGATTTTTTTCAGATTTACTGCTATTTTACTATTATCAACATTACAAATAAAAACTTGTATAGGTTTACCGTTTTGGATAGTAAATAAAATGGACTCCTGGTTCCTATCATTTCACATCAAACCACTTTAAATTACTTGTTTTACATTTCAATGATGGAATTATGCAGACATTGGTGGAATCCCCCCCTTAAAGAGAAGCATGTTTAGATTACCTCTGAACATTTAAAACTTTAAACTAAATGTCACATCACCATTAACTTCTGCAATATTCAAATTTATTTTGCAATGGTTATACTGACTCCTCTGATCTTAATACAAATCTGTAATGTGGAAGATTTTTACTGTTATGTTTTTATTATTATTATTATTATTACTATTATTATTATTATTATTTTTACCAGAGGGTCTAGGATTTATATGTATTAGAAAAAAACTGTTTTTTTTAATCGCACTCTTAGGTGAAACAACTTTAATACAGCTATCAAACCTCAAGATTAACTGGCACCTATTAATGGAGTGGTTGACTTCAATCTCACAGGGAATCGTTTCATTTACTTACAACAGATTACTTGCTTATTTGACTCATAAACTCCAAGTTAGTATCACATCAAAGAATTGTGTCCATGCTAGTTAACCTGGGAGTGGATTTGGGAAGGTATCCCTATTATTATTAACAATCTAGTACACCAGTTAATTCACTATGAAGTTATACACAAAGCTTGTGCCACCCTCTGTATTTTATATAAGATGAAGCGCCTGTTCAGTCCTCTTTATTGGAATTGCAGTGCTAAAGCAGTAGGTACATATGCATATGTTTTATAATTGTGAACAAGTTGCTAAAACTATGGGATACTGTACTACACAAGGTGTCAAATTTACATGACAAGTCTTCTGTAAAGCAACCTATCACGTGTTTCTTAAATGATGATTATAATTGTAATGTTACTCAAAGTCAATGAAGAATATTATAAACAGCTTTAACAGCTGCAAAGAAATCCATTTTGAATCATGGTTACGTTTTATTACAGCATTCGACAGCAAGGATTAACAAAGCCAACTCTACAATGATTAGAAACTGGGGGGGGGTGCACTGGACAGATATCTTTGATAGAGTTTTAGCTCTAACAAAATTTAAAAAAAAAAGGAGATCATGCTATAATTGAATTATAGTGATGTAGCATAAGCTTGTTGTCACGCATCCCTCCAGCCTCAATTCACACAAGGACTCTATTTCCAAGAACTCCTTGGCAGATCATGTGACTGAGCTTCCTCATTCAACTAATCAGCACTCTAAGTCTCCTGAGTACTGATTCTCTACACCAGTGTTTAATGTCATATGATGTATTCAGTTTATAAGCCTGGGCTTTAGCTTAGCCAAATTGTGAGGTATTGTTTCTCCTGCAGAACTACTGAGTGTTTCTATTGTGTTTTTTGGTTGGCCGTTTGGTTTATTGGACTCTCTTCTAGATCTTTCATTGTTGTCTTTTGTCTCTTCCTTACTGGTTATGATTGCTCTGTTTTGCCTTTTTGCTATTTTGGATTTGACCCACGCCTGTATCATGACTACGATTCTTACCAATACCTTTTGTATTAAAGCCTCTTATTAAAGTGTCTGACTAGGTCTGTCATGTTACACTTGTATAAAATTGTATTGACGTGTCTAAATATTCTGCTCCACCTGTTAATTTATTTGCTTTAAATGGACTGTTTAGGTCAGGGGTGTCCAATTTTATCCGCAAAGGGCCGGTGTGGATGCAGGTTTTCACTCCAAACAAGCTGAAGCACACCTGATTCTACTTGTTTAATCAGTCACACCTGCAGCCACACCTGCCCTCTGCAGGTAATATTGGAGACCCCTGGTGTAGGTCATCATAACCCTTTAATCATCCTTAGACCAAGATATATTTTTTTTATATATTTTTAGTTTTGGTAACACTTCATTTGGATAGTCCACTTTAGATGCTTTGTAGATAATGTACTTCCAAGCTATATTCAATTAAATATCTACTAAATTGACCATCGTTTTCTTTAATTTTAAACCTGGCTCTAATCCTAACCTTAACCTCAACTCAAAACCTAAACCCAACTCTCTCCCTGGTCCTAGCCCTAACCCTGGTCTAAAACCTAAACCTAACCCCTCCACTAGTTAGAATCAACTGATAGTTTATTAACAATTTGAACATCTGTATTTGGGTCATTCTCTATTTGGAGGGGAAACCATGTCACAAAGGTTGCAGGGCTTAAAAAGATGCTTAAAATAATAGGCACAGCTCCAAAAGTCAGTATGACCTAAGATGATGATAATGATAATGATGATGATAAAAATACTTTTCCCTTATGATTTCTCTGATTTTCCTTTTTTTTTTTGCCTGTTTCATAGTCACTCTGCATATCTAAAACAGCCTGTCACAAAATCAATTTTCCATTTTTACTTGAAAACAAGATTCATGGTTACTTTTTATATCATTAATGTTATACTACATTTAAAAATGTGTTATTTTAATTTATTTGTGACAGATTTTGGCCACTGGTGTTATCAGGACTCTTTTAAATAGTTGCAAAAGGTCACCTGACATAATCCTCAGTTTTAACCAGAATGTCACTGGAGTCACAGTGACTGCACAATATGTTTGAAATTAAGCTCTCCTTTTTTATGATATATGATCATATATGGTAATAGGAGATGTTAATTGACATATTGAGATTTTTTAGTTTTGGGATGACAAAAACTCATTTTTTTTAACTGTATCCACCAGAAACACCACTCCAAATTCAGAATGACCCAGGGGACTATAGAAGACTATGCAAATCAAGTGAAACTATATTTATATACTTGAAAACTATATTTCATCATTCTTATATATTATTACCCCTCCCTTATTGCAGGCCCTGACAACGTACGTATTTCTGTAATGTTTGCTGTTTAATGCAAATAAAACAAATAAAACCTGCTGATCACAACAACATAGTGAGCTATCAACATCACAACTCTGCTAAGATCACTCACTCCAGATCACCTCGTTGGGAAGAACCACCAACGTTACACTTAAGGCTTTTAATAAGCTTTCAGTCACTATACAAACACCGTACAGCCTGTTTGCGGCTGAGTTTGCTACCAATTCGGTCGTTTTCTTTTACTAACAACAGTGTCAGAGAGAGCTCTGCTATTGAAAACATACCTGTGGTGGGGCTAATCGCCCAGTCGGCCCAGTCGGTCAGCTAAAACATTTCAGCCGTCTTTAACCGGATACATCTGAGCACAGAGGGCTGAGTAGCCTTGCCTTTTCAATATTAAAGCAAAACCAGACTAAATAAAAGATAATTTAAAAAGTACGAACGCAAATGTTAAGCAACGCAAATGTGTGGCTGAATCCCAAATGGCGCCCTACTTCCTTATTTAGTTTATTTAGTGCAGTACGTGAGTTGGGAAATGTTGCATTCTGCACCCAAACAGTGCGCCGTGTGTCTAGTTGGGAATTGTGTACAGTAAAGAGTCATTCGAGATTCAGCCTGTGAAATCGAAAGCAAACTAAAACGTACGCCAACAGCTGTACGCGTGGTTACTGCCCCCTGGCGGAGGGAGCGTCTTTCTTAATTTTTTTGAGCAGAGGCCCCAAACGAAAAAAAAAGGTTACCATGCTGATTTGAGAAGCAGCTGACTGTGGTTGGAGTTGAGCACTTCTGTCACCACATTAGCAGCTCTCCTATTGATAGGAGAAAGAGGAACTCCTTTCAGAAGTGGAGAAATACTGTGTAGATGTTTTCTCTTACAAATAACAAAACATACTAAAACAGCACGTTTCAGTTGTTGGTATGGAGAGTGGAGCCATAGAAAAAAATACTATCGCTGTCCGAAGAAAAAAAGTATCTTTAAATTGGTAACTTCAAAGAAGAGGGCAAAAACATTCTGTACTTTTAATATAAGTTAATGGAAAGAGATTTTATTCTAAGCAATTTTGGAGCATTTCTATTGGTCAGTTCATCATGAAATTTTCACAAGAGCGTAAACAAAAGTGTTAAATTCTTCAAGCAAAGAGTGGAAAATGGGCCAATCAGGAATTCTCTGTGGTATCTAGGTAGATGTAGCTAAACAAGCTCTCCTACTGATTAGGTGACACCTCTGCTCAAGGCCCTCTGGATGTCATAGATATGTCTCTGACTGAAAACGAATGGCAGCTTAATAAATGGGTTGTTAGAGATGGAAAAAATTGCATGTTGATGCTACAGAAGTTAGCATCATCTTTGAGATGGGTTTTCTCTCATGTTTTGACTGGGTTTTGACATGTGTGTCCAAATTGTCAATGTAATATTCCACGCATAGGATTCTTCACATCAAGTTCGATATGGATTTTTTGTCACTCTGAGGACAAACGGAAGAAACATGGAAGTAATAACAAAATGTGCCCATCATGCAGTACTGGCGATGAAGTTATCAAAGTTAATGAAAATAAAGCTTCAGTTCGAAGCTTTGAGCGGTCAGCCTGTTGAATAACACATCCGCAACACCTAAAAAAAGAAAAATCAACTGGAAAATGTGCTTAGCACCCAAGTCCATAAGTTTTAGACTCAATGTGAAAGACAATATTGAGAAGCATGAGTAAGTTTTCAAAACTAGAGCTACATTTATATTTCTGAGCGCAAAAGCTGGACTATGTGTGAAAATGTCTTTTAGTCACGTGGTTTCCCAAAACAAATGTGATCATGTTGAGGCTTAGCAAGATAATAGCTGGTTAGTGAACTTTATGCTTAGCCTCAGATGTTTTGAAAGCTAAACTTGATCTATGCTAACAGCATAATGTTTCACATGCACAAATTAAAAATCAGGTGAAATTAATAATGCTCAATATGTGTTAAATAAATATTGTGCACTACAATTTCTCATTGTTTTAAACAGGATTTTGCAAACATCTTGTGTAACAATATATAGACTGTAGGTTTGATAGACAGGTGAAATTGACATATGCATTCTTTTTTGAGACATTAATATCATCTCACAGTGCCAAGAGCTCATTTTCTTTTTCTTGATTTAATTTTTACTTACTGCAACTAACAAACAATAGCACAGCAAGACATTTCTTCAGTGTACTTTTATTTATGGATTGAATGAATAGAACACATATAGCAGTTGGTATAGCCTAGTGGATAACACTGCTGCGATCAACACAGACTGGAGTTTATTCTCAAACCCGGGCAAATATGCCACATTATACCAGTAAGAGTCCTTGGGCAAGACTCCTAATGCTACATTACCTCTGTAATATAATTCGATTGTAAGTCGCTCTGAATAAGATGCTATAAATGTAAATGTCATAACTGAGTTGATTACTGAATAATCAAATATCCACCAGTGTTCATGAATACAGGCATGACAGTAAGATTTCTGACACAGTCACTTGAACCTCTGACTCAACTTCAATATGAAGAACACAGTACTCTCTCACTAACTCAGACCCGCGGTGTTCGGAAGAACCTGTTAATAAAAGCTGAGTTGAAGTTGTTGGCATGGGGTCCCACTCTTTCATCCAGATGCTCAATGGCTGATTGGACAGCACTCCCTGCTGCCCCACCCACAGCACCTCCAACAGCTCCGCCCACTGCCATACCAGCCAGCACCTCCACTGACCCTACAATCATTCCCATAGTAGCCCCGGCTGCAAACCCCAACACGAACCCCATGGCCAGCGAAGTCCTGAGCCAGGTGTTGTCCAGCTCAGCTTTGGCCCTGATCTCAGCCCCCACACTGGCATTGTAGGCATCCATCTGCCAACGCAACTCCTCCCCCTGGTACTGTTTCTCCAGCTCCCTCCATGCCCTCTCTGTCTCTGGGGCCCTCTTCTTCATCAGCTTCTTCTCCTCTTTCCTCACGCTCTCCTCCGCCTTGCGGTAGGCCGGGCTGGTGTAACAGCGGCCCCCCATGGCTCCTATCATCCTCTCTAACTTCTGTAGAAGCTCCCTGTCTTTACTGCGGTTCCTCCAGTTCTTGCTAAAGATGTGATAGCAGCAGTTGCACTGCTCAGTGAGCTCCCGCAGGTGCCAATCAGTTTTCATGATCCTATCATTCAGGGCAGCGCCCCCTAGGTGTCCATCGTATGCCAGGAGGATCATGGCATAGTTCAGGACACTTTCTCCAAAGTGCTTCATCACCAGCTTGGGAGTCTGAATGTCGTTTGGTGAGATCTTCTCCAAGTCAAATGCAATAAGGATGGCATGAGGACCAGGAGACGATAAACACTTTGCTCTTCTCAGCTCCTCCCTCATCTTGCTTTTGGACAGGTCTTTGTCATATAGGTTCGGTGCGTTGACCACAGCAACCTGCCTCCCAGCAAGTTCACCCACATTCTTTCTGCTTCCAGCGATGCTGCACACATCTTTAGTGAACTCCTCTCTTCCAAGAATGTAGTTGGTGAGAAGGAACTGAGATGGGCCACTGCTACCGATGACCACTATCCTCAGTTCTGTCTCAGCAATCACTGGGGTGGACACAAGAATGTGGTGATTAGATTTTTGTGCAGAAAGTTTTCTGTTTTACATAATATGCACTAATAAAAACTGATCATTAGTACATCCTTCAGTAAATGAACCCCTGAAGGTATTTACAGTGTAAGGTAAGAGACCAATGGCCAATAAGTACAAGTTATTCATTTTTGTAGCATTGGGTAAACTAAATTGAAGTTTATGCTTGAACTTATTTTATATTTTGTATATTATTGTTTTATATATATATATATATATATATATATATATATAGATAGATAGATAGATATAGATAGATATAGATATAGATATAGATATAGATAGATATATATTATGGCAAGCCAAACAGGAAATATTTAATGAACTTTGATATATATACAATGAACTTATATATATATATATATATATGGATTGAACATTGATATATATTGAATGAAAGTCGCTGTTGAAGGGTTGAGGATGGCCAAGAAGAACTGTACATCAATAAATGGGCATTAACAAACTCCAGGTGGAGCTTAAAGGAAGGGAATTCTGATAAAGTGACCAGTATCTATACACATTGATCCTGTGGACAGAGTGACCTGAGAGTGGCTGATATATGCTGTGAAGACACAGATGGGTGGAGTTTCAATACATACATAATTTGACATGGTGCAGAAGAAGAGTCAGATGAGGCCATAACTTCTGTTTGAAAAATGCTCTTTTATTGAGAGCAAGGGAAAACAGTGCCACTTGAAAAGCAACTGAAAATTGAGGTAGGTCACTCCTAGCCCTACTCTTTCTTCTGAGTGTCACCAAACACAAACACACTCTCCCTAACTCTGAGCTGGACACAAAATAACAGAGTAAACACATACACACACTGTAACTGAAGAACAACAACATAGTAACATTAAATAACAATGTAAACAGTCTGTTTGGGGTGGGGGGTCAGGGGAGTTGCAAGGCTAGAACACACACAACCCCAAAAGTCCCTCTCTGTCTGAACAAAACATTTTACGAATTATATTATTCATTTTTTCATCTCAACGTTCGATCCATGTACGTCAATGTTCATTCCATATATATCAATGTTCATTCCATATATATCAATGTTCAATCAATATATATCAAAATTCATTCCATATATATCAAAGTTCATTGTATGTATATCAAAGTTCATTCCATATATATCAATGTTCATTCCATATATATCAAAGTTCATTCCATATATATCAAAGTTCATTGTATATATATCAAAGTTCATTCCATATATATCAATGTTCAATCAATATATATCAAAGTTCATTGTATATATATCAAAGTTGCTAACTGCTATATATATATATATATATATATATATATATATATATATATTTATTATTATTTTTTTTAGATATAAAACAATTTAAGGAAGGGAAAGGTCAAATACATACATACATTTTTTTTTTTGCTACAGTAAACAATAGGTATTTTGAAGTGTAGGCAAAGAGATGATGAGAAAGAAATCAGAAGGTGATAAGTTTTTACTCAAAGAATAAGAAACCTTAGCTCTGCATGCAACTTCTTCCACCTGCCCAGTTATATGAATGGAGACAGACACATACAACAGGAACTTACCTTCCCTCCTAGCCAAGCCTCGCATCATGTTTTCTCCCTCAGAGGGATTCAACCTGTTAGCAACCTTAGTCTATGCTAATTATCAAGGTTGTTCAATCAAAGCACCTTCAGGTTCTCACAATGCAAAGAAACTTTAGATAAATCTGCAACAGGCTTTGTCTCACTGCACGTCTGGCTTCAGTCTTCCCTCCCTACTGATACTGCATGAGCTTTAGTACTGGGTGGAAAATGCCTTCTGGGCAAGGGCTTATTGAATTTGTAGTGCGTTCTCATTCATACATGCACCCCTTTCGTATCTACTTCCCCACCCACAGACCTTCACATAACAAAATCACTTTAATTTTGACCTTTATGGCCTTGATGGTTAGCAATAAGTGCCTGTTTAATAACAGTTCCCTATAGAACTGCAGGGCAACGTCTTGGTACATTTAGCATCTGTGAAGTTTGTTTGCTCTGCTCCTCTTGTTTTGGTGTAAAATAATATGCTATTGCTCAAGCAAACAGAACTAATTACTTTCCTGACAAAAATACTTGATGTAATGTAACAAACATACTTGAAAATGCTACTACTTACTCCTGTCCTCTGACACCCTGTGATGATTTATCTGTCTTGACTTTAAACTACATTACTACCCTCTTCAAATTAGATCCACCCAGTTACACTTCTGAGGGTTCTTGCAATTACATAGTTAACAGTTAGTCCAGAGGCTGATTGTTATTTAGGTTCAGTTGGCTCTATAACAGAATAGATTACAGCAGACAGGCTGACGCCTGAATTAGGATGAATTAATCAATATTCCCCCTCATGTTGCTGGGAGGTGAGACTGATTACAAACTTTGGGAAGCCACGTCAGCTCGACAGTGCAGCCTAAAATAGAACCTAAACAAAACAAACTACAGCAGATCAGTTGTAATAACAACGGCTCAGAAGTAAACTCTTTGGTTTCAATGGGCTCAAATCTAAGTCCAGGTTTTAAAGCTTAATTTTATTTGTATGACAAGTTTAAAGGGTAAAAAACACGTTCTGCCAAAATACTACGTAAATAAACTAATAAGTAAATAAGCAAGCAAATAAATCAGTAAATAAAAACAGAGATGAATCTATAGATACATAAATGAGAGGCAGAAAAAGAAAGAAAGAAAGAAATTTGGGACATAAACTCTTGAATAAATGAATACATGTTTTATTTATTTATGCACTTATGTAATTCTACTTTTAGTTATTTAACAAAACCACTCTGACGTCAGAAATTTAAGAGTTTACGGACTGGTCCTCACGCCTAATGCACTCAACAGCGACCCCATGTGGACGCAGGCGTGCTTGGGTGACGTGAAGTGTCACAGCGAAATAGCGCCGTGCAGCAAAGCACCCCCTTTTTAGCGGTGCTCTACCTTTAGCAGCTAAAGTCAAAGCATTGCTTTGTTCTTGTCTTTAACCAGACCTAAATCTGGATTTACTGTTATTGCTGCGACACCGAGTCAGCCAACGTTTGAGATGTGAAGAAATGCGGTGGCGAGGTCTTTTCCAGCGATGTGTTTTGAAGTGTCCTGTCACCGAGACAGGACAAGTTTCCCGCAGACCTTACACACATGAAGCTTCGCTGTATGTGCATGTGAGTATCCTTTGTAATGGTCTGTCTGCGGGGCATTTACGGGGACTTTTATTATGTCTGCGTGAGTTAAGAGTCTCTCTCTCTCTCTCTCTCTCTCTCTCTCTCTCTCTCTCTCTCTCTCTCTCTCTAATGGTTAGTCAATCGTCAATTCACTTAAACAAAACAGAAAAGGATTAGTGAACTTCTCCTGAAAAAAGAATAAATATGGAGTGTAATTCATGGAAGATTTTTTGCTGTTCTGTAACTGACATATTTCATCAGCTGTATAAACTGTCAGTAGGCATGTGACGAGAAATGTAGTATAACTTACCGTTTTTACCGCGGTTTCCGATATTATCACATGCATATATGAGAGAATACAGGTAGTGTTCTGAATGTAATGTTTAATTTGAGTAATGTGTTGATGTGGTTACATATTTTGGGGATATTTCTGTTTTTCCTTATGGCTCTTTGTATAATGGCACATCTGTCCATCCGTCAAATAACTAACTAACTAACTAACTAACCCCGGTACTACGCCTGTTACCATTATTACATAATCGCCTAATTGCAGTTATTTGAGATGATTGCAATCATTCAAACTACTGCAATCATTTTCCACAGTTGTTATATTTCACAGTCATATAAAGCTGCAACAAACAAAATGTGAACTGGGTGCACTGGGTTGAGGCAAATAAACATAAGTAAAAGAAAGCAGTGAAAATGGAAACATCTAACTTGGTGCTCTGACATGTTTAGAGGGCAGTGCTGAGTAACCAGTGTTAACTACTAGGTAATAGCTACAAGAAGGTGGATAATCAGCCAATTTGGCCACTTCAGTTGCAAACAATGAACAACAAAAGATAATTAAACTGTTAATTGCAAGTATTATATGACAATTAATCGTCAGCTAAAATTTCTACAATTTTCTACCAAATCTTGACAGCCTTACCTGCTATTCTAGCTACCACATCAGGTATGAAAGTAAAGCACTGCAAGCTTTACTGTGAGCTGTAGATACTCAGACCAATAGCACACTGAAACAGCTGTACAGACATCAAATTAAGCCTGGCATCCTGCTTTGTTCTGTATTGTGTACATTAATATGAGTGCTGTAATTTGTTTGATGACCTGATAACCCCTTCCACCCCACCCCAACCCTCACACACACACACTCTTTCTCTCTGTCTATGAAAAGTGGCCCTACTGCCTGAAGCGATGCTCCTACTGCAACTTCAACAAGTACATCCCTCGCTCAGTGGATCATGCGCTTATGACACAGAGTCTGCAGAAAGAAACCCGGACACTGCTGCACATCAGCCAGGTTTCTCGGTAGGTGTTTGTACTGACCTTTGTTTACTGGGGAGACTGAGTATCCTGACACCTGTTATCATGAGAATTGAGTTTATTGCAGTACTACTTTGGGCAAAATGACTAAATAGAAAATGCACAATCCACTATCTTTTGTATGAGGTCCACTTTGAGGTTTTACTTGACATAATAGTACGTACCAAGGAATCTTGAATGTTTTCCAAAACTGGAAGTTGGACCACCTCTCATTTATTAAATTTCCGGTCAAAATGGTCATTAAGTACAAGTTATTAATTTTTTTAAGCATCAGGAAAAAAAGCAAAAGAACATATTAAGGGCTTTGTTTTTTGTTTTCATATATACGTTGGTGGAAGTGGGATTTACACAAGAAGTATCAATTCTATATTGTAATTAATACGTCTTTATTAGAGAAATGAAAATGTGTCTCTATTATACATCATCTGTTATTCTTTTCAAAAACTCTTTGTATCCAAAACCACTATAAGTGGATACACAGCATTTTGGAATGAAACTCCTTAATGGAAAATGACAAAAAAAAACCCTCCAACACAACATGATATAAAACAAAACTTTTCTATTTTGAGCACACTTTGCCTTCTTACAGCTTCCATTCCTCTCAGGAGGCTTTCAGTTTTTCAAAGAAATCTTAGATATTTTTCCATCACAGTGAAAATTCTGTCTTAGAAGTTGGTTGCATTTTCTGCTTTTCACATTTCTACTATTTCTTAAGAATGAAGGCTTTAA
Source organism: Colossoma macropomum (assembly GCF_904425465.1). Classification (NCBI taxonomy): domain Eukaryota; kingdom Metazoa; phylum Chordata; class Actinopteri; order Characiformes; family Serrasalmidae; genus Colossoma; species Colossoma macropomum. The sequence continues at coordinate 42,704,467 of NW_023494787.1, forward strand.
GTACTGTTTTTCTAGTAGTGACAGATTTGGTCATCTAGGGTTCTTAAGAGTCCCATTTTTTCTGTATCTTTTAATAATTGTTTGAAATCTAGTTTTAAAAACTAATTTTTTCACTTGTTTTCCTTTGAATTTTCCCTTCCTTAAATTGTTTTATATCTAATCCCCTCGGAAATGTCTCCTGAAAAACAAATGACTTGTATTTAATGGCTGTTTTGACTGGAACCTAATTAAATGTAGGATGACTCTCCTTTACCCAGTAATGTATTCAGAGTAACTGCTGAAATAATGAACCTAATGTTACAGAACACTGGCTGTTCCTGAGTTAATAAGCAGTGTCTGTTTTCTACTAGCATTACCTCTGTGTTTTTTGGTGGTGGGACACCCAGCCTGGCCCAACCCTCTACCATCGCTGCTGTACTGGAGACTGTATCAAAACATGCACAGTTTTCTGCAAATGCTGAGGTCACCTTGGAGGTAAACCCCACACCTGGAGCGAAAGCCAGACTCAGAGACTTTGTAGCAGCCGGAGTCAATCGATTTTCTATTGGGATGCAGGTGATTTGCAAAAAAAACATTTCACAAAGTTAAAATGTTTTTAGTTTGTTAACCACTGCATATACACTACATGTCAAAACATGCCATGATCTGAAAGATTAGTGACCAGAAATGTACAAAGTTTGACCAGATGAGGAGCTAAACCTGGTTTCAGGCACTAAACAGCATATTCATAACCAGTGCATGTAACACCTTTCGTGAGGGAGCTTTTAGAGACATTAAACTCTTCAGATGTCTGGTTCCTATCAACACCACTGTAAATATTTCTGATTCGGTAAGTTTCTCTAGAGAGGAGCATTTCACATCAGACTACTCTGAATGACTTTGGTAACATCTTAACAACTTTTTGAACAAATCAGTGGAATTCTTCTTTAACAACAATTTAATCATGGGTTCATTTCAGATACAATGCAGCCCCAAGCACAGAGCTAGAACAACAATAACTGTGTCACTGTCCAGGTACTTATTAACTACACTCTGTTTCCATAGTCTCTGAACGACAGCAGTCTGAGGGTACTGGGGAGAGATCACAGTCCACAGCAAGCTCTCCAGACGCTCTCAGAGGCCAGGACACTGTGCCCTGGACGTGTGTCAGTAGATGTTATGTTCGGGCTTCCAGACCAAAGTGAAGATTCATGGCAGAGAGAAATGGAGGAGGTGCTGTCCGTCTGTGATGACCATGTGTCACTATACCAGCTGACCCTGGAGAGGGGCACTCATCTCTTCAAACAAGTCCAGTTGGGTGAAGTGCGTGTGCCTGGTGATGACGTTACCGCCACGATGTACAAAACTGCTAGAAATATTCTCAAGAAGGCGGGCTTCCTCCAGTACGAGGTGTCCAACTTCGACAGGAATGTAAGTTTTCAGAAGAGACTAACAGGGACATAACAACATCCAAATTTTGCAACATGTCTTACAATATGTCTTGCGCCACAATATATTTGACATAGATGTAAAAAGAATAGTGAAAAACATTGTTGACAGAAACAAGTAGACACAAGAAGAAACAAGTAGTTTCTTAGAAGACAAAATAATTTGAAGGACCCATTTTCCATTTTCACTACATTTTTCTTGTATTTTATTTTTTACATGGCTTTTTTTCCAACCTCTCTTTATCACTAATTAAATTAAACAGGGTGTTGTTGTTACTGCTCCTTTTGATAAATGATAAATGAGCTCTGTTCTCATTGAATGAGGCACCATACTGGACAGCCAAAAATCCCTCATAGCTGAAACACTGCTTATAACTTCATGAAATTCAGATTTCCATGATATGGATACTTTAAATGCACACAACATGCAGTACTCAAAGACTGTAAAACTAAATTGCAAAAGTCAACAAATAATCAGTGTTCAGTGTTTTTAATAGGACACTGATAAACATGTATTTTTATATTCAGTCCGACATGATATAACAAATGTTACAAATGGTTTTATAGCAGAACATCCAACTATTAACTTCCCATTTCATATTGTCTAGCAACCCCCATGTTGGGGGAAAAAAGGTGAATATTTATATCATAATGGCCCTAGTTTGGTCCACACTGTTAAATATATTTTTATTACAGTGATATGAGTTTCTTTGTTAGACACATCATTGTGACAGATTATGTTACTAACAGCCTTACAGTGCACAAAAAATGTGCTTAAAGTTAGGGTGTAAATAGTTATAGTAGCTTTACATATTTCTTTATTTTTAATTTTGCACTTTGCACAATGGTGAACAGAGAGTAATATTAAAATTTTTGGTATTTCCTTAAAGGAGAGATTAGTCAGATCAAAAAATACACAACTAAAAAAAAGTCTGTACTTGTTTCACACCCAGAGACACACTGTTTTGATAATTTATTGCTTCTCATATTGTCATCGTAATTTCTGAAAACGTTATCAGGTACTGAATTTTTGTCCATAGTGTGCAGCCCTGCCCTTTGTAGAGACACTGTTTTGCACTGTGATGTGGAATGTTTCAGTTTTGTCATACCACTATATTTTGTGTCAAACATTTAGGCTGTTTTTATGTGTTCTTTTTTTCTAGAATGCTGTTAGCACACATAACATTGGCTACTGGAAAGCACAGCAGTACATTGGTGTTGGACCTGGTAAGTTTGCCACATTTGCATTTTCACACTATTGTCTGTCTGATCATGATAAGCTTAGATTAACAGTCATATGCAAAAGCTTGAATGTCCCTGGTCAAATTACATGCTTCGCTGATTTTTTATTGAACGCATCCTCTACAATAAACACAAACATGAAAAATAAATATGGCAAATATGGATTTTTTTCTGCAAATTTTAATGTACAGTTTAACATATTGGAAGAAAAATAAAACATGCTATAACGTTTGCACTGTCCACATTTTATGTTTTTTTTTTTCTACAATATGTTAAATTCAGCAAATAAACAGTAATTATGTGTTATAATGTGTAGAAGTATGTTCTCTGTAGAGGATGTGTACTTTCACTTAAAAAATCACATCTCATTTGACCAGGGGCACCCAAACTTTTGCATATGAACGTATGTTGATTATTCTCTTTTGTCTCTCAGGAGCACATGGCCGTTTTGTTCCTCATGCACAACAGGGGGTTCTGAGGGAAGCGCGCACTCAGACATTAGAGCCAGACGTTTGGATAAGAGAAGTCCAGCAGCACGGGCATGCAACACGCAGGCGGATACAGCTGAGCCATCTTGAGCTGTGAGGATCATTCATGACAAGCATACACAGAGTGACAGAAGATGTGCAACAACTGGTGGTGTATGATGTTGATAAGTGTGTGGCTTTTTGCGTTTGTAGGTTGGAAGAAGTTTTGGTCATGGGACTACGAATGAATGAAGGAATCTCTCACCAGGTATTGCACTGATTCAACCATTCAGCAGCATGTCTGCTACATAAAGGTGTACAGGTATTACCCTGCCCAGCCCCAAGAGTTGGCTTGAGGGGTTTAAAGGTCCCCAGCATTGGGCTGTTGAGCAGTGGAATTGTGTTCTCTGTAGTGATGGAGCTCCTTCCTGTTGGAGTGACCCAGAACTAATCATACAACATCAGTACCTGACCTCACTAATGCTCTTATGAAAATAGAGGCTGTTGCTGGAGGAACAAACTTCCAATTAATACTCCTTTTTCAGGGAAAACATTGGGTGAGCAGGTGTCTTATTAATTTTGGACATAGTCATATGTAAAATTTGGGCATACCTGGTTAAATTACTTGTTTTGTTGATTTTGTGTATACTGTCGCTGTCAGAACAACATGTTATGTAATGGAAATTGTTGCAACAAGATTTTATTCCAAGTTATTTTGGACCATGTCCTTTGATACAGTTATTGTGAAATGCAAAGAACACAACAAATATTCATGTACATATAATCATGTACGATAAAATTTAATTACTGCAGTTAAAGAGGCATTCTGATCTAAAATGTGCATTTAGTATGTCACATGTTACATAATATTCTGTAGTGCAGCCTCATTGGCTTGACAGAATTTGAGATTTTCTGTCCTTTTTGGCGTTTTCATCCATCATTGTTCTCTCACTGTGATACCAAGCCTGCATTGTGTCAATACATCCAACAACTGGGAAGCCCCCAGTGACAGATGTATCAATGTTTACATCAGATGTAATTGTTAATTACTTTTTTTTATGTTTTGCCTTTTTAAGGAGAATATTTTCTGAACTAATTAGCTGTGAATGTTATCTCTATGGGATCTGACCCTGCATTTGTCTGTTTGTTTCTTTGGTGGGACAGCACTGGGCAGAGTTCAGTCCAGAGGCAAATTTGCATCAAGTTTTCGGAATATCAGAAGATTTTCAGCAACTGCAACAGAGGGGTCATCTGATCCTCGATGACAGGTGACTAACTTCAGTATCACATTTAATATTCTTACAGTCGTCTTCTAGCCCTGCAGGACTACAGAAGTCCTCAGTTTAGGGTTCAGCATGCTTCAGCGTACTGTCCTCTGCAAAGGTTTTGGCACCTGTGGTCAAATGACACATTTTGCTGGTTTTCTAAATGAAAATAAATTGAGACATCCTCTACAGAGAACAAACCTCTGCACATTTTAATGCACAATTACTGTTAAAAGTATAACATTTATGGCATTCAGCAGACACTCTTATTCAGATCGACTTAACTTAAAATTTAAAAATTTTACACAGGTAGGCAAAGGTAGTGTCAGGAGTCTTGCCCAAGGCCCCTTATTGGTATAGTGTATGGTGCTTGCCCCCAGTTTACAGCATAGAAGACAAAGATGTTACCCACTACACCAAACCAACCACATTTTTCCACTACGCTGTACAAACCACATGTTTATTTGCTGTATTTCTCAGCCAGTAAATACAAATTGTGTACTGGCATTTTCTGAAAAACATATTTACGATGTCTTCTTGTAGAGGAACACTTAGAAAATCAACAAAACAGGTCATGTGCCTAGGGGTGTTCAAATTTTGCATACAACTGTACCTCATTCAGCACAAGAATAACTTTGTAACTAGTTGGGCAGCTATAACAGCTTTATAAGAGCACAGAATTGCTAAACTGTTAGAGTTCATCAACACTTTCTTTGATTTATTGAAGTTTTAATATCATGATTTGCTCTACAACATGTGACTGAATCATTTGTGAAAATGAAACACCCTGCAGATCGTAATGCTACTACTCCTTAAAAGGCCCAAATAATAAAAAAAAAATTCCATGCTTTTTTGGAAGAGTTTGGTGTAGTATGAACACATTGTTAAATGTGTTCCAAAAAAATCCAAAATATATCATTCACACCCCAGCCCATACAGTCAATATATGTAGAACTAAGCTGCAAAAACAATCCGTTTTGAATACATTATTTTTGTGAAGTCGCCTAAACCAAAGCATTTACATATATCTGCCTATTCAGCCCGAAGCAGGTCAGCTCTGCCCATTCATACTGAAGTTATAAGGAGTGCTACAGCCAATTAGAGCAGAGATCATATATATAAATCGGTCTGTGTAATTCTGAGGGATAACGAGAGGTTGGACAATGGTCATGTAAAAATTATTTTACGTACTATTTTTGGTACACAAAAGCACACAAATGTTATCCGTGGAGTACTAGGTCACAGAGTGAACTGTCAGTTATATACTGATGGTAAACCGTCTGTACATGTCTAACACTTTTGCCCACTTTTTCTGGCAGGGGGCTGCGTTGTTCCTGGGAAGGTTTAGCTTTACTGGACAGTATTTTGCCTACGCTGCTGCTGAGGCTGGAGATGTTCTTCCAGAAACCTGCGGGCTGTGCTGCACCTGCAGACAGGACACATGGACAGAGAGAGAGATGACTGAGCTCAGCCAGTCAGAGAGGAAGAGAACATAAATCAGAGTGCTCAATTATGCAAGTTTCAGGAATTGTGAAAGTACAAAGCATATTCCTTCTGTATTTTGGAGCTGATTCTTGTAATGGAATGCAAAGAGAAGCTTTTCCAAGTGCACTTCCTCTTTCTTTTATAACAGATGGCTCCTTTGTTGTGGTGGACTGAAGTTTCAAAAGAGGATAAAATTTTCCATCTGGTATCGAGTGCTAGGTGCACATCTCAAATGAACTAAGAAAAAACACGCCCTCGGAGTGTGTTTCCTGAGTTGATCAGCAGAAAGATTACTGCAATTCTCTTCTCTTTCCATGCTCTTTTCATCACATTAAAGAAATATTTCAGCTGAAAAGCTTAGAAAAAGTATGGAGTATCACAGTTTCCCTGCTTAAAAGTGTACACATAAGCTGTTATTGTAAGATGTTTTTCGGACCACATCATAGTTTTGATTAAGTTCTCTTTGAACTTTCACAATCATCAGTTTCGTCATGTTATTTCACACGATGTGTGATTTTCACCGTAGGGGTCTCTAAATCCCAAACCTACATAGAGTGGCTTTAACTAACAGTTGGAAATTGGGCGAAGTACCTTCAGCTGGTCTGCTTATGTTTACATTGTGCATTGACTGTTTTGAGTCATTCATGCAATGCACCACTCTTCCATAGCACCCCTATTGCTAGCCAGTCATCTTGTCAACCTCCACAACCTCTCATATGAGTGTGTTCCATTTGCTTGCAAATGGTGTGAGGTTCGGATAAAAAGTACACAAGCAATGTTATTATGTTTGTTGCCTGTTGGTTAAAAAAAGACTTAAAGATAAAATTTGTCCATTGTCCAATTTGGCTGTGAAGAAACTGGAATCAGCCATAAAAATTTATGATGAGGGCATCCCAAGTTAAAACCAACATAATTACAAGTAACTGGTAATAAAAATCCACTTTTGCATTGAGTGTCAACACAGTATGTAATACAAAAAATGCAATGTTATTTATATTTGAATTATTTATATTAAATATATATCCTGAGTTATTCAGTTTTGCAGAGATATTTCTGAGGCGATTAGATGCAAGATAATCCACTTGCATATGGAAGAAGAAAGTCAAAGGAAAATAATTGAAAAAAAATACAGAGAAGTGGGACTTTTAACCATCTTGCAAGATGTGGTAGACCAACAAACCTGTCCCCATCAGATAAACAGAAGAAAAAAAAATGCTATCAAAGAAAGAAGCTGCTGGTGTTCTCAGAACAGTAGACTGACCACCCCAGAGTCCAGACCTCAACATCACAGAGTGTGTTTAGGATTACTTGTATTGTGAAAGGCAGAAAATGCAACCAACCTCCAAGACTGAACTTTGTAAGTGTGGAAAAATATCCCTGCAGATTTCTTTGTAAAATTGAAAGCAAGTCTCCTGAAAAGAATGGAAGTTGCAATAAAGCCAACACATGGACACACTAAATAATGAACATTTTCTGATGCTGAAAAATGAATAACTTGTACTTAATTGCCGTTTCAACTGGAAATTAAATAAGTACATTTGTACGGTTGCACAGTATTGTATGATGCTGTGATTTGCAACCTGTTTTTATTCATTCATGTGCTGATCTGCTCCTGTGGGCACCCACCTGTTGTGCAGGTTCTTGTACCAAAATTGGACTCTTCTGCTCTATTGCTGAACCAAGGCATTGAGAGAATGACTGTGTTGGCGACATTTATCATTGGATTAATTGGTGCATTAACCTTCAGCTCTTACATGGAAGCAGAACTTCATGCTCCCTGAGATGGAGTGTTTTCCTCTCTGCTGTCCATGGTGCTGATTTCCCTCATTTTCATAATTACTGTTATCTCAGAATGCTTTTGCTTCCCAAATGCAAATTCTCTTTGACTTTGAGGAACCAGCCATACTGCACTTCAGCCCATTGAACTGAGTAAATAGAACTGGATACTCCCCACTTATAGGCCTGTGTTGTGTTGTATTTCAGCTTCTCAGCTCATGAAGTGTCTGTGCATTGGTTGTGTTGAATCATGCCTATGAAGGACTGTTCATGTTGAGCAAATGGTGAAATTATCCTCCTCATGAACATTTCTTTAAATGAGAGAAGTGCTGACACTCAAACAGTGTGTCAGAAAAATCCCTTTACACAATCTTTACGGAGACATTTAGCAAGCCAGCCTCACAAGACTACTTTATTAATACATTATTGTAAATAAAGCATGAACACAGTGTTATTATACTGCTATTAGAGGGGAATTTTCAAATTTCAAAATAATTAAATCATTAATACGTAAACAAAATTCTTACAAAGTGGTTTGATGTGAAATGCTCTGCTCTAGAGAAACCTGCCAAGTCAGACTTGTTCACAACAGTGGTGATAGGAACCAGACGTCTGAAAAATTAGATGATACTAAAAGTTGATTTACAGAGAGTTACTATATGAAATGGTTATAAATACACTGATACACTGTTTTTTGATAGTTTTGAGGGAATATTTTGGTCTAAAATGTATTTTTTATGGAATCCATTTATGGTTTAGATATAAATGCAGGACAAAACAAGCAGAACAGTCACCAAAGAAAAAAGTATTTTTCAGATTTATTACCACTTTACCATCATCATTACATATAAACTCAGAAGACACATGTGGGTTGACTGGTCACTTTGGACAGTGAATAAAATGGCTTTATTTTTGTTGTAGACATTGCGATCTTAGGTTCCTATCATAACCACTGTAAAGGAATATGAGTCTATAAGTTTATCCACAATGAGCCATTTCAAATCAAGCCACAGTGAATGAGTTTGTTTACATCTTAACGACTGTCTTGTGCAGAAATTTCTGGAAATGAGTGGACTTCCCCTTTAATACAGCAATACTGGTAGCTGAAATTACCGCTTGAAGCCACAGGGGGGCAGCAAAGCAAAGAGAGTTCAGTCGGCCCATGCTGAGCTCAGCTAAAACTCACCTCACCCACTGATTCATGTCCATACCACAGACCACTTTTAATCAGGATTCCAGTACTTTTATATGTACATAATTCTGTTAATGCACTATTTTAAGAACTTTATTTTTTCCTCAGTTTTGAAAAAGGTGTAGCCTGATGAAAAGTGTGTAACTACCATAATTAGGTCTAAACAGCTGCGAGAAACAGTTTTTATAAGTTTCCAGTTCACTGAGGGTAACTCTCATGCGCTGTGACGTCACCATGGTGCAGTTCCCACCCCAACCCCACCCCCACTTTGCCCCTCCCCACCTCCCAATTCTGTCTGCATGCCCGCTCCAGTGACATCACCCAGCCTTTGTTGGAAAACAAAGAATTTGGTCAGGAGTCTGTTTTCAGGAAAAATAAAGAAAAGGGGAGAGAGAGATAGAGAGTGAGAGAGAGAGAGGAAAGGAGGAAGGAATGGAGAGAGGAAGGGAGAGCAAGAGAGAGAGGAAGGGAGGGAGGAATGGAGAGAGAGAGGGAGGGAGGGAGGAATGGAGAGAGAGAGAAAGAAAGAGAGAGAGGGAGGGAGGAATGGACAGAAAGATAGAGAGAGAGAAAGAGAGGGCCTGCATAAAACATCCACACAAAAGAATGTTAACCAGCTGCTGCCCAGTGCAGGAATCTGGGGAAAGAGGGGGGAAAAAACGAAATGACGTCATGGGCATTAAAAATGCATGCTCCGGACTGCTGAGAACGCCCTGTAAAACCAATAAGAGCTGTCAGCTCGAGTCGAGGTGACACACCCAGCACTGCAGGAAAAACATTTCTGAATCATCATCTTAGTACACATATGATTTTACATAAGAAGGCAAGAAGCGCCGTCTGCTGAATGCTTTTGATCTGCGTCATTAACCAGAGCCTAAACACATAAAGCCTCTTAAAACTGGAGCTGATTTAGGATCAGATTCATGTCTTGCTTTTAGATGATCTTACTGACAGGAACAGATCCTGGATCAGAACTACTAATGTGACACGCTTCATGAATACAGGCCCTGGTTGTTTAAAGGCCGAATCAAAAGATCAGATAAGATGAATCCTATTATAAATGCATTAGGAAGAAGAACGAGAAGCATGAAAGGTTATTGAAAGGGTAAAGAGGAAGAGGACGGCAAGCCACAAGATGGAAGGAGACAATCAGAGGAGTCTTGAACAAGCCATTAAGAAGCCTAAAGATCCAAACAGACTACAGGGTGTTCTGAAGAAACACTATCCATGTGTTCGCCTGGGGTCGGAATCAAATTGACAGCAACTGATATGATATGATAGGATATGATATGATATGCCTTTATTGACCCCTGGTTGGAAATAAAGGTTGAAATGCATGTCTTTGAATGTTTGGTGCAAACTTGTGTACTTTGTATGTCATTCAAGGCCCTGACAGACCATCAACTTTATCAACTTATCAAGTTCACCAAAACAGATATAAAGTTGTATGCAAAAGTTTTGGCACCCCTGGTCAATTGACATGTTTTGTTGGTTTTCTAAGCAAATAAGTACACACTCTCTACGGAGAACACACTTCGGCACATGTGGCCTGTGCAGACATTATGACACTTTTTATGTTATTTTTTTCTAATGTGTTAACCTCAGTAAATAATAAAATTGAAATTGTGCACTAAAATTTGTAGAAAAATCAAATTTTCATTTAGAAAATCAACAGAACGTGATTTGACTAGGGATTTTTAAAGTTTTGCATACGACTGTACATATCACTCAAAGTCCAACAACTTTAATGAAAGTATTTGCTGCGGAAAGGAGGGAGGGTTAAAAAGAGAATTAACATCCACCTGGGAAACCTTAATGGATCACAAGAAACATTCATTTTGAAGGAAAAAAGCTAGCAGTGCTGCTGGTAGAATTTCCCTTGTACACTGTCTAAAATGCTTGTCATAGCGTGTTGTTAGGGAAAAGCTGGTCTTTCCAGAAACTCTTACATACTTTTACTTGATCTACCAGTTGTCACCCTCCCACATTCTCAAGTACAACAGCATTCACGTACTTGTTTTGGCCAAGTCAATGAAAACCATACAAACAAATCTTTTTATTCAAGATGATATTCAGTGTCACAATATTCAGGTTCAAACACCAAATCCGCCCTTTAGCAGTGAATGAATTAGCCTATAAACATCTAAAGCAGTTCAGATCCTTAATATCAATTAACCAGCAAAAACTAAAGTTTTTGAGGCTGTTTCCAGGAAGGATAGTGTACTGAAATGCTGAAACAGTTCAGATCAGCCCTCCTGAAAGTGTGGCCAAAGTTCACCCAATGACAGAAAACATAACTTATTATATTTCCTCTATTTTCTCTATAAATGTATTTTGGTAAAAAAGTGTGCTGTAATGTTATAAAATACATTTTATAAGCTTATTTATAAACATGCTTATTTTTATAAACATTTTTTTCAGCTTTATTTGAAATCTTCATTTTGAAACCTTCTTTTTTTGTATATTGTTTTGTCTTTTTGGCCCAGACAAAAAAGTTTAAACACCCCTGGTTTAGATAGTAATTCTTCATGTAGGTTTGTTTTTTTAATAAGCAATTAAAATTGTTCATTCTTAACCAAATTTTTCAGTTGGCCAAAAGTGACTCATATGGAAAAATATACCAAAATATTTAAAAATATGAAAAATGAAATAAATGTAATAGTGTCAATTTGTAATATTTACACATATGTCAAATATATGGACATATATTACAAACTTGACACATATTTTTTTAAAAATAAATGAGCATATATTACCTTGGAATGTGGGGAAACTTCTCCAGTAAGAGGAAAGATGAAGTAAAGCAAAATACTCATCAAAGTAATTCAGTATAATGACTCACAAAAGTAAATTCCTCTCATTTTTGGCTTGAATTAAGCAGTTTACACATAAATTTGCTTTCTGAATTGCCCCCAGTATCAGGGAAAATGCACCCTTGCTCTGAGGCTTGTCAGTAGTTTCCTCACTCCGGGCTGTAAGGGGTTAAGCCGGGGTGAACAGCCCCGTCCCCTCCCCCCTCCGCTCCGCTTCACTTTACACTGCTTTTACAGGGGGGTTAGTTAGCTTAGCTTATCAGCAAGCTTGGCGACTCAGCTAATAACTTCTGCCAAAAGGCGCAGAATTAACAACTCAGAATTAACAACAATCACATAAAACCACTTTCTGTGAGTCAGGACTGTCGAGGGAGGAGCAGCAGCTGAGATGTGGAAAGAGAGCACAGTTACAGAAGCAAAGTTGGGACCGCAATGAAAGGACAGGAGAGGTAAGAGAACGAAAACTGTGGAGCAGCGATTTTTATTCTCTTAATGGTGAAAAGGACAGACTGTATCAGTTAGCTGAGTCACGGCGGGCTGTGTGTGTGAAGCTCCAGCTCCAGTTGACGCAATGTTACAATGTTAGCTTTGGGTTTCTGTGTGAAGGCAGCTAAAGCTTTTCTGCTGGTCAGGCTGGTCAAAGTGAGAAGATTTCCGAGTTTCAAGGTTTGGTCAAGAGTCGTCAATAACTTGGAACAGTTGAGACTGGCGTACTTTTTCTGACATGGCAGAAAAAATCCCCTAAGTAGGCTATAGTCAAGTCTAGGGGTCCAAAACAATCCCTTGTCCCAGTGAAAAATCTCTTAAAGGGGAATTCCAGCACTTTTTCAAAATTTCTGAAGAAGTAAATCGTTAATGTGTACACAAAGTCATGCAGAGTGGTTTGGTGTGAAATGTCCCGTTGTAGAGAAACTTGCCGAGTCAGAATTGTTCACAGTGGTGGTGATGGGAACCAGACGTCTGAAGAGTTTAACGCATCTAAAAGCTAGCTACCTCAAAGTAAACTATTATATGAAATGGTTATGAATACGTTGCCTGAGGCTTGAGACGTTGTTTTATGTTAGTTTTGAGAATTGTTTTTGGCTTAAAATCTACTTTTAAAAGATGTGTGACACAGAGGTACATGTCCCCAAAGAAAACTTTTTTTTAGATTTACCTCCAATATTACATATCGGTGCTGTCGGAACAAAACCTCGCATCTCAAACATGGTAACTTTATAGGAGAAGGAAAAAACATGCTTTACATTCAATGTATGTCAATAGAACCAGACTTCTTTCCAGGTCGTTTTGGTCCATTTCGTTTGGTCCATTTATCACAAAATACAAAATACATACAATGTAAAGGGCAACAGACATCTTCAAATTATGCCAAAAACTGAAAAACGACAAAAATGGAGATACAAGGTTTTGTTCTGACAGCAGCGATATACAAACTCAACAAACGCTGGTTGGTCATTTTGGATGGTAGATAAAATGGCTATATTTGTGTTGTGGTGTTGACATTGTGACCCCTGGTTCCTATCAGCACCACTGTAAAGAGAAAGTTTTACTACAGTGAACCGTTTCACATCAAACCACTCTGAATGACTTTGTTTACATCTTAACCATTAAATTATATGGAAATTCTGAATTCCTCTTTGAGATTTACTGTGGTAAGGGGAACTGTGGGAGTGGGTTGGCACTGTTGTCATCAAATCCGGTCCCTTCTCTGAACAATCTAAACTTGTACTCATAGGGGAAAAAGGGGATTTCTCTGAAGTGTTATTTCCTGACGTCTGGTCAGGGAGACTCGCCAGGGCTGTTGTCCAGCTTAAGTGCTTTCAGTTTTCTTTTCTTGATTTTTTTTTTTCTTTTCTTTTATTACAATGACCACCTTGTTTATTTCTTTTAGTGAGGGCAGGAAGAGCTTTTTGAAAGGTCATTAGAAAAAGAAGCCTAACTGTGCTATCCATCACCATTACATTGATTATAACTGTATTAAATCTGTGGTCTGAAGATGAGATGTTGTTTTGAAGATTTTGTAGAAGTCTTGTGCTTAAGAGCGACACTGTGTGCCTTGAGAGTGCTTCAATTCACATGAATGAGATTGGCTGTCAGTGTAGGTTGCATTCTTTTGGGCTATGTCATTCTCAGGAAAGGCTCTGACTCTAAACTTAGACCGACATACAACAAAAGTCAAGCAAAAGTACTGTATAATATAAACATTGCTGTAAATAAGGCCTTCGCAGGATGTTTAAAGTAAGGGTTTTCGAGGATAACAGTGTTTTTAAATCTGTAGTGTTTGTCTAATTCTTGTTCTTGCTCTGTAGCTCACTGTAACTGGCAACAGCTCAGTAAATACGCCACAGTTAGTGGACGCTAAGTACACTTGAGATATTGATTGCTGCCCAGAGCGACCTCAGTGGAAGAGGAAGATGGTATGACAACAAGGTCATGACTTTGCAGTGGGATACAGTATCCATTTCCTAAGTAAAATGAACTAAGCTATATTTGCTCACTTTGACCTGTAGCCTTGCCTCTAAGTATGATTGTAAAATAATAGCAGTGGAAAAAAGAATTGATTCATAGACTGCGATTCTCTTCTGGAAAATTCTGAATCAGTTTACAAAATCCATTACATAATTGGATTCACATAATGCTCTGTGCTTATACAGTAAAATAAACGAACATGTCTTTAGAGACTTTATAAATTAAGATGCTTTGTCACAGGCTGGCTTGGCACTAGTTTGTGGTCCCAAATTGGTCTCATTTAATGTGAAATAAAATGTCTGGAACCATAGTAAATATAGTAAAAATGACCCTAAACTTAAAAGCATACACATTAAAAATATCTTACCTGAATGTTACAAGCTTCTTTTGTTACACGCTTCACGTTTAAGCCAGAACTGACACAACGAGTATTCAGACCAGTCTGTGTACAGTATGTGCAGTAGAATTGGGTTGGTGATGACATATATTATAACATTTAAACTTGGGTGATATGGCAAAAATATTATATCACAATACTTAAACACAATACACAATATGGATCACAATATTTATTTTTTCTGAGGTTTAATAAGTTGGAACAGACAAAATAGAACCTTTAGTGCCACATAGTTCTTATATAATAAGAATATTAATTTACAAATTTTTATTCAGTGTTTTAAAACTGCACTAAATCCAGTTAAACATGTGGTCAGTGTTCTTCAAGTACTGACGATGTCCACCATATGCACAGAAAAGCAAATTGTGATGTATTTTATCACAATAACAATAAAATATCATCATATTTCTCATCCCTAATTGAAAGCCTCTTTACACACCAAAGAAAGTGTTAATGATTGTATAGCAAAAAAGTAAAATGCTTATGAAATTACTGTGCTCTACTTTATTTAGCTAATAAGCTGACAATAGTAAGTTGCCAGCCCCATTAAAAAAAAGTCTTGGTCCAGTCTAGAACAACAAAAAAAAATATAATTTCTCTTATATTTTATTTTGTATTGATATTTTATAATTTCTTTTATAACTAAACAAAGGCTATGGGTCAAAGTAAACAAATATTCAGGGAGCTCCGTCATATGTCGTAACTTCATTGGCACTTTTTTAACACCTGCGCTTTTTTTTGCCTGTCCTGTAACACATTCACTATCTGACACCTTGGCTGCTCTACAGCTGGATGTCATCAAACTAACATAACAGAAGCGCAGACTGTCCATTACAGTGCCATTACAGTTTTCGTCTGACTGCACGAGATCAGAGAGCCGGCTACAGAACGGTATGAATGCCACCCGCGTTATGCACCGTCAGTAACTGCGGCGCCATTCTTACCGAGGGTGCAGCAGAGGGTGTGCTCTCTTATCGATCAAAAGACAAATAGATTTTGCCTTCATTCCATCGTCTAACGCTGCTGTTATGATCTGCCAATAAAGCTCAGCCAGTCTCCAGCATATTGATTCCATTAGGCCAGCACTTTAGAACTACGCTACACATTCAGAGAAAGAGTCTGCTAACTGTTTTGGGTTCAATTTGGATAAATATTTTAGAGCCAAACTAAAGTCTCCTTGTCATTTTCTCGTTGTGCCACGGCTATTTCCTCTGTGGTTTGACGGTACAGAACTGGGGTTAATTTATTAATGAGGGAGTCGGCAGCAAACGTATACATTTATATCTGCCATCTTTAAAAACTCTTCATTCAGAAATGGATTTGCTTGTACGTTTATAATCGGACATTGAGACCTTATTATGTCAGGCCAGTTTAGTTCTGGCTGCCTCTGCCTCTGGAACCAAAATCTGCTGACATGAAATAGGAAACCTCACTTTCTCATCCACTTTTCTTCCTGAAAGGCTATACGTGTTTATTTTTAATACACGTTTATTTAGTTTAAACTGGTTAAGCCAGTCTAGTAGTATGTCTTCACCCTTCAGATATACACAGATTACATGCAGGTAATGTAGCTGCTTCTGTGATATACATGACTGTTCCAAAGTTTGGAATCAGTTTGCCATATGAATATATTTTGTTATTTATATATTCAATAATAATAATGATAATAATAATAATACATTATTGTTACAAACTGTTCAAGTTGTCTACCTCTAAATTTGATCTCCAGTTGTAATTAATGTAATTAATTCTTTATATTCTGTATTTTTCATTGTTTAGATTTTTTTCAGGCTAGGTGTCAGACCTTTTGACCTTTTGAAGCTATTAGAGTCGTCATTCGTACATGTTATGATCAGACATGTGTGGAGGCTGGGGTAGTTCCATTTCATAGAAATATTTTTAAAAATAAAGTGAATATACTAAAGCTTATAAACATAATCCATTTTTGGATGCATGGAGATTCTCTCTTGAATGATTCTGGATCAATTCACAAAATGCCAATATCTGATTTTTTTTTCCTCTGTAAAATAAACTTTACAAAACTTTATACAGTAAGATACATTGGTGCAGTCCCAAATTGACCATACATTTCATATATATATATATATGAAGTAAAAGGTCCAAAAAGGGGTAACACCCAAGCTGATTTGCATATACAGTGGGGTCCAGAACTCAGAGACCACATTGAAAATCTGGGATTTTGTTTCATAAAAACCTAGAAATAAACAGCAAGTTTTAGAAAATGTAACAGCAAGTTTTTGTGGAAAATGTAAAAAAAAAAAAGGAAAAGTTACAAAAGTGAAATGAAAAAGAAATATTCAAGATGTTGCACTATTTCTAGGTCACTGTTCACATTTAAGTAAATCTGTGAGATTATTAAGGCATTTGTGCAAAATGGTCAGTTTTTTTAGTCTTATCTTTTCTACTGAAGATCATATTCTGACGACTCTCAGGAGGATTTAATCTGCTTGTCTGAGGCTTTTAAAGACTATTATTTCTGTTTGCAGACAAACACTGTTTTTATTTGTTTAAACTTTGAAATTCTGATTGAAGCCTACTGTTACAAGTACTGTCACAAGACTAGAGCTAGACGCTGCTTCTCCAGCCCAAGCCAGCTCGCCTCTTTCACACACTGCTATGTCACACTGCTGTATAAATAATTAGATCTGCTCCAGATGAAATCTAGATTTAGTGCATCTTTACATTTGAAAATAATTTGAAAATTTGAGGGCCACATTAAAATACAAACACCAGGAACCAAATGTTAGACAGCCATATACATTCTAATGTCTAATGATTTGAAGTGTGAGCTTTAACAGGGCTACCACATTAGACTCATTTATTACAATTATCTGCAACCTGATTAATGTCATATTATTGAAAACATTTATTCCAAACATTTGAGCATTACTGCAATTGTTACGTGTAACATTATGTTTTGCATATTTTAGGAAGCAGTTTTTTCCGCTTACTGAAGTTACATTAACAATAAAGTCATTGTTTATATGAGATTTTATATTTAATGACTTTGACAGTAGCTGTTCTTTTTCTGATTAAGGCCAGGCTTATTCTGTCAGTAAAGCATCCAGAATCCTCCTTTCCTCACTTGTGGAAAATATTTGATAATACCCAAATACACATTTCATGCTGCGCAGAAAGCAGCATATCTTTTTAGGTTCTTGCTTTCTTTTATTTTATTTTTAAACCACAGGTTTCAAAAGGCTCTAAGGTGTCAGGTTTGTTGTTCTGATTCTGGTTGTGTTGAAGAATTCTTGACCAAAGAAGTTAGTCTGTATGCTTTGAAAGCTGATAGTTTTTCAAAGAGTGAGAACTGTGTAAGGGGATGTCCACTGATTTTTCAGAATATCTAGTTCAATAATTGAGACGTAAACAAAGTCATTTGATGTAAAATAGTGATTTGTAGAGAAACTTTCCAGGTCACAATGTCTGCAACACAAATGTCGTAATTTTAGTTGCTATCCAAAATAACCAGTGAACCTAAACATGTGTTCTGAGTTTTATTTGTAATGTTAATAATGGTGAACTAGTGAAAATACTGATAAATCTGAAAAAAAGTTTTCTTTAGGTACTGTGTTGCAGTAGAACACTATGCATAGACCTGTTTATCATGACTGGATCTCACAACAATGTTTCTGGCATTATTTTTTACCATTTACCATTTCTGTATATTCATTACCAGAGCTTTCTGAAGCATATAAGTTTTTAAGATGTCTGCTTTCTGTCACCACCTCTGTGAACAATTGTGACTGTGTAAGTTTCTTTAGAATGGAGCATTTCACATCAAGCCACTTTGAATGACTATGGTTATATATTAATGTTTTAATTATGCAGAAATAAAAAAAAAATGAAATTCCTCTTTAATGGCTGTGTCAGCTGGCTGCACAGAGAGCATTGTTGGTATTAGTTCCAATATTTCATTGATTCTTTACTCTTTCTTTTTGCCCCAGGTTCACAGTGCTGTGGGCTCTGCTAAATGTTGCTGACTTTGGAGAACTGTCCAAGCCTAAGTGGAATCATCTCTCTACCCCTCAGTAACAAAAACTGTTAAAGCTCTTCTCTTTTAAAGAGGAGAGCGAAGGATTTGCCGGATTTCTGCTACCACCACAACAATCTCATCGCCATGACGACCTCATCCCTACGCCGCTCCATGAAGAACATTGTGAACAACTACACGGAGGCGGAGATCAAAGTGCGGGAGGCGACCTCCAATGACCCCTGGGGTCCTCCGAGCTCACTCATGATGGAGATCGCGGACTTGACCTTCAACGTGGTAGCCTTCACCGAGGTCATGGGCATGGTGTGGAAGCGCCTAAATGACCACGGCAAAAACTGGCGCCACGTCTACAAAGCGCTGACCCTACTGGACTATCTAATCAAGGCAGGGTCTGAGCGTGTGGCCCAGCAGTGCCGGGAGAATGTCTACGCCATCCAGACCCTCCGCGACTTCCAGTACATCGACCGTGACGGGCAGGACCAGGGCGCAAACGTGCGGGAGAAGGCCAAGCAGCTGGTGTCTCTGCTCCGAGACGAGGAGAAGCTCAGGCAGGAAAGGAGCCAGGCTCAAAAAACCCGTGAGCGTATGGCCGGGGCCAGCAGCGCTATGGCCTACGGCTCGTTACCACCACCCTACCCAGGACACCGCACCAGCCAGTCAACCATGACCTCCCTGCACAGGGAGGAGTATGTCCGCTCTCGAGGCTCACCATCCTCCCATAACTGTGAGTAGCACATAGGAGTTTAAATCTTTGACAGTTTGTTGTGATTACGATTCTTTAGGAAACAGTTCAGTGGATCTGAGATTTCACATTTCACCATCATTCGCTTTGATTCAGTAAAATACACTCAATACATAAATGTGACTGGAACATGGGTGTCCAAGATTTTTTAGTTGAGGGGCCAAAGTGGCAATGTGGGAAGTTGTTTTGAGTCAAAGTGCTGAAACTTTAAGCAGCATGCGCATAACATCATGCAAAATGTAAACCTTTTTCATTATTTATTTGTTTTGTTTTGTTAATTTACATCAAGCATAATGTGCTGTGATGTGACAAGAGTGCACATAAAACAGACATGTCATACCACTTTATGCGACTGAGTTGAGTGGTGAGCAATCACATTTATATGCAGTAAGGAAATCGATAAAGTCACACTCAAGTGAAGCTACAGGCTAAGAATTCAATATTCCAATGCACATTAAGCAGGAGATAAAATGGTTGGAAAATAAGTAACACAAAAGGTTACATTTTTACATTTTTTGAAGTCTAAACAATAATATTAGACCACTTTGGGTCATAGAACTAGCCTGCAACACTGCATACGCTTTCACTTGCCTGTGCTTTAGTGACCCCATATGTGGCCAACATCCCTGCCTCCCTGGCCAAAGAACATGAAACATTATTAGCTAAACTTGCAATATAAACCTGATCTGCTCTTTAATGGGCCAAACTTTAATTGGCTTTTTTTTTTTTCCGAGTTTTAAATCAGTTGCCTGTTTAAATAACTCAATCAAATAAAGTGCTACATTGAAAGTAAGAGGCAACTGGCTACTTAGCGCAATAGTCATGTAATTGTACTATAACATTTTGGTACAGGTGTAGCAGCAGCTTTCAGATACAGCACAAGTGTTACCTGTATAACGTTATTTACATCAAGATAACTTTCTCGTGGTTCAAATCAAACATCTACATGGGCCAACTTTGAACATCCCTGGACTAGACTAACTATTTACATAGTACTGGGATATAGACGATAAAAACAGTACAGCAAGCTGTTGTTGGATTCTGTTTTGACCATACTGAGTGCTTTTTTTCTTGAGTATACTTTTAATCCATTGTAACCAATACTTACAATCCAGATCAATACAGTTGAATCAGCACTTTCAGATCGATGCCTTTTTCCACTCCTGAAAGGACAGTGATGCAATGAAAAGGCCTGGGCCTCATGAGTAATCACATATGCATGCCACTAGGTCTGTTTTCTTTGCCAGCAGGAAGTGAAGGTTTGGTTTGTTTTAAATGGGGATGGGCAGCACGATTCACACTGCTGCGCAGTTCGGGTCAAAGATTTTTATTCAGCCAAAATTCTTATTTATACAGTTTTCACCTTGCAGCAAATCGAGCCCTTCAGCATAGACGTGCTTGCTGTTCTTTTAGTTTTGTACTAGAGCTGTGGAGCTGATGTAGTTCACAAATAATGGAAGCTTAAACAATTAAGCAGTGCAGAAATAATCACTTGCCACCTCCCTGATACCACATTGATTGGCTTATGTGGTTTATGACACTGTATGATTGATAGTTATCTACCATCATGGACCAAAACTGCATAGCCTGATTGCTGTCTGCACCTTTTTAAAATAGATTTTATAGACAGTATGTCATACAGAAATTGAAATCACACAGTGAAGGTGGGAGATGTGGCAAAAATGTTATATCAAAATACTTTGACATTTCTCTATATATGATATGCCTTCACAATATTAGTTTTTTCTGAGGTTTGATAAGTTGGAACAGACAGATGTGCACTATTATCATTTAAAATATACTGTCAAAAACTATGAATATAATGACAAATCCAATCAAACATTTTATAATTTTAACTTTGTCATAAAACATTCACTTGGTCTGTCTTCTTTAAGTATTGACGATACATACAATAGACACAGAAAAGCAAACTGTGATAAAATGCATCTCAACAGAGATATATATATATATATATATATATATATATATATATATATATATATATATATATATATATATATAGTCATATTGCCCACCTCCATGACAAAAACAAGATTTCTGGCTTAAACATCACTTTAATACAGTTGCTTGACAAAAGCAGCAAATGATTTAGTTGTAGCTTACAATAAATGAGATCTGGTTAGGGGTGAGCAAATATATCACGATACTAAAGACATTTTCATATTTTGACACACAGATACAATACAGTAATAGTTGTAGATTTAAATAGTAATATCAAAAAGTATGATTAGTTATTTGGTTAGTTAGTGTTTTTTAGTGTTTCACATACTATACTGCACTAACCCAAATAAACAGGACTAATTATGCTCTCTTTATATTGAAACATGCCATTACTTGGTTAAGTAATGACTTTATTCATGTTATGCTCAGAAAAGCGTATTGTTAGTTTTTCACGATAACGGTGAAATATTGTCATATTGTCCTCTCAAAATCTGGTTGCCACCTTTTAGCAACATGTAGTTTGCATGTTAATTGATGCTTCACTTGTTACCAGGGTTCAACAGACATATTGATATGTCAAAGTGGTGCACTGGAGACCTTCTAAGGTGCAGTTACACATTCCAGTTTTAAAAGACAAATGATGGTGTTTAAAAACTAGCACAGTCTGTGTGATGTTTAATATTATGGGAAATTGCAATTGAAAAATCCTGCAGGCCATTTCAAGGCTGCTTTATTAATGATTGATCAGTTTGGGATGGAAGTAGCAAGGTGACCTTGGCTTATGTTGCTGTTCATTTCTAACAGTTATAACGCTGTGCTTAAGATCAGCGTTAATGTGAAACCTTTCCTTTTGTCTTCCTCTTCACGTAATCTGTGTGAGTACAGTTGTTGTTTTGGCAAAACTTGATATAATGAGCACCTGCATTCTTCTCATATTCCCCTTTTCACTTCGATCCAACTAGAAGTTAAAGCTTCAAGTTATGGCTTTCACTATCAATTGTATTAGTGATTGTATAATCTACATTTTTACAATTTACATAGATTATTATGACGAATACGAAGACCAAACAATGAAAGGGACTTAAAGTAATCATAAGTCAAAAAGTCTAATTTAAAGCTGCAGTAAGATTTAGTTTTTTATTGAAAGAAGTAGCACTACTGAGTCAGAAAAACACCCTAAAATATGCTGCTGCAAGTCACCCTGTAAAGCCTGATATAATAACTTAAAGATAGAGATGTCGAGTCAGATTTTGCAAGTTTTTCAGACCACGTCATACGTCTTCACATATTAACGTCACTCGCACAGGCTCAAAAAGAAGATTCAGCTGTTTAGGTCTCAAATGCAAAATCAACATTTTACTGATGAGGTTTTGACTGGTTTGACTGATTTTTCTTTGAATATTCTTTCAGTGCACTCACAAACAGCCTATTTATCCGCTTAGGGAAGGGGTCCGAAGCACAACCCACGTTACAACATGTTCCTCCAGATCCTCTAAACTTACTTGGTGTGGCTTTAAACAGTTTTCCCCTTATCTCTGTCTGCTAAAAGTCAATAAGCTAAGATTTTTGTTGTCCAAGTTTTTGTCCTAGTTTTGCTCTGAAGATATGATGCTAATGTATCTTACAGAGTATGGCTGTGTCTGTTTTTTGATGACATCAGATATTTTGCTCTGAGCTGTGTTTGTTGGTGTGTCCAGTCATGAACTTATCAGTGTTGTGTTTTTTTATTTCTTTATTTATTTTTGGTAGTAGTAGCAGCGTGTGTGTTCGATTTTTTCCCACAATTCAGCAGTGAGCCAAGAGTATTGGATGTGTATATGTCTCTACAATTAGCCCGTCAGAGTAGATGTTATGCTCCATTGGCTTTTTCTGCTCAATTTCGTTCCTCACATATTTTATGAAGCTGGCCAACAAACCAGGCAGCCATAAGTACCAAGATGTTCTCTATTTGTTTGGAGCCACACTGGATTTTCTAGATTTGTGACATGTTTTGTGACGTATACACCGTAAACTTTAATTAGCTGATTTTACTTGAAACACTGATGCAAGTTATGGCCTCAAAAAAATAAGTAAAGTTACTTAACAGGTTCAAGTTTAAATAACTTTGTATATGAGTTACTTTCTCATTTTCAGTGATTCACACTTCTGCAGAAAGTAAGAGTGACTGAAACAGCCTAATCATTTTAAATGGTGTCTATTGAGCTGGTGGTACTCTACTTTTTCAAGTTCATTCTCTTAAATGAGTTAGTTGAATCAAATACTGTTCCGTATGTAATGTATTGACATAATTAAAAGGACTCCATTTTCATACAGTAACAAGTAAATGGCTTAGATAAGACAAGAATCACTCATTTCTGGGGACTCTTTTTGCAAATAGAATTATTTTAATAAATTAGAAAGATAACAGTAAACAGAAAACAACAAAACCGCTAAGAATGCAGAGAAGCTTTTTGGGCAAAAGACTCTTCAGTCTGTATGACATATCCAAATTAACTGATCTTAATTAGAATTACCTCAGTAACTAAAGATTAGACAAGAAATAGTAAATGTTCTAGATTTGTATTAGTAATTTTAACAAATAAGTAAAGTAAACCAAAGAAAATTAAGTTAGTAAAATTATTATGTTTAACAGTGTGTGTTGACTGTAACTGGGAATATCTCAGATATAAAGCACTGCTTTCAAGGACAGAATAGAGCACATATAAACTCTTCTAAGTACTTTTTCCACACCTTAGGCAAAGGAATACATGGTTAAACTTTGACTTGGAGCAATGTGATTTGACTTGCAATTGGTAACCATTTATTCTGATATTACCCAGAAATATCACAGCATTCTGAGGAAGTTGCATGGCTGGGATGCAGAGATTGCTGTAACTCTGTGCAGAAACTGCTAAATCAGAAAGTGCCTTACTGTGAATATTTAGTTTTGAGTAATCTGTTGGCCTGCTTCCATGTAGCTGTGGGAAAGTACTGCAGTTTCTAGCTCCTCAGTGCTGAATGCCTGGCATGTTTTTAAAGCGGTCGCTTGTGTTTCTTTTTCTACTCGGTGCGTCTGCAGGCTTTACTGGGCTTTAGGACTTGTGGTCTGAAAGCAGCTGTGAATGTCATGGTTCTGTTAAAGTGATAGTTCCTTTAAAAATGTAATTTGCACTCTGATTTACATTTATAACCACTAATTAATGCAGTTAATTTATGGCAAACAATCACTGAGTAAACTCACACGGTTTCTTTTCTGTGAGCAGTTGTTTTTATTGTCTTTTCGGTAGCAAGTATACATTCCAGTTTACACACACACACACACACACACACACACACACACTCACTCACACATACACATTTTCTGAAACCACTTATTCTTCTGGGTCACAGGGGGTGCTGGAGCTTATCCTAGCAGTTATTGGGCGGAAGGCAGGATACACCCTGGACAGGTTGTCAGTCCATCGCAGGGCAGACAGACAGACATATACATTCACTCACACATTCGCACCAAGGGGCAATTTAGCGTGTTCACAGTTTACAGATTATCATAAATCCTAAAAGAATGTTTCATTCAGTGTTTAAGGTTTAGGGACACTTGAAAGTATATATATGTGTGTGTGTCTGTGTGTGTGTGTGTGTGTGTGTGTGTGTGTGTGTGAGCACTATATTTCAAATACGAAGCATTCTGAAGGTTAATTTTAGGCATAATTTTAGGCCTTGCATGATGTTAATTGGTAGTCATAAGCTTCCACTACTTATTAGCTACATTAGCCTTGCCGTTTTACTGCAGAACCAAAGAAGCAAATATCAGACACTAATTGTATCCTAGCTGATTGACGACATTTCCTTAGATTCAGAAAATTCTGGATAATTCAGTGATTGAGATGTAACCAGTCATTCAGAGTGGTTTGATGTGAAATGGTTCATTGTAGAGAAACCAACAGTGGTGGTGATAGGAACCAGGGGTTCCAATGTCAAATATAGCCATTTTATTTACTATCCTAAACCACCAGTGAACGCACATGCATCTTCTGAGTTTTTATATGTAATATTGATGACGGTCAAATAGTGGTAAATCTGAAAAAATAAGTTTTCTTTGGGGACTACTTTGCTGCACAGTGCCTTGCATGTATCTCTCCACCATTAATTTAAATGATTTAAAATAGACTTTAGGCCAAAACTTTCTCACAACTAACATAAAACAATGTCTCAGGCTTCAGGCAAATTAATCATGACCATGTCTTGTAGTGACCTTCTGTGAGGGAGCTTTCAGAGGCATTAAACTCATCATTCACATCTATTCTATTTCTATCACCAGCACTCTGAACAATTCTGACCCTGTGAATTTCTCTTGAACAGAGCATTTTACATCAAACCACTTTGAATGCCTCTGTTTACTTCTGTGGAATTCCCCTTTAAGCTGAGATTTAATGTGCAGATGGTGATGGGCAGGTGAAATGGCATGGCTTATTCTTTTCCGAAGTGATACCCAGGCCATACACAGGGTTTTAGGAAGCATTGCAGTGGTAAGAATCAGCACAGAGCTGATGTCTGGCCCTCTAGCCTCCCCTGGCCTGGCATCCAGAAGGGTCCACTGCCAGACCAAACATGGACCTGTGTGTGCTCAAGCCTGCACAAGGAAGAACAACCAACACCCCCCACCACCCCCACCCTAAACTGGCCCACACAGACACCCCATTGTTCTTACTACAGAGTCAAAGAGGCACAGGGAAGCAATCCCAGCCTGGGCTTGGAACCGCAGTGATTCGGCTGCTACTATAAACTTAATATGCAGAGGCAGTGCCAGACTCACACTGGCATACTGGCCTCCACTGGCTTTTTTTTCCTTTAATGAATAAATATAAGGTTGAATTGAGCTTTTTTGCTTTCTCTCTTCTTCTTCTTCTTCTTCTTCCTCCCAGCCTCCTCTTCCTCCCCTCATCTGGCCCCTGATCTGGAGCAGGCTCGTCCTCAGACCAGCGGGGAGGAGGAGCTGCAGCTGCAGCTGGCGCTGGCCATGAGCCGAGAAGAGAGCGAGAAGGTGAGGATCATACACTTGCGAGCTACTACAGCATCTGCCTGTGAAGGATGGGATGGCACTAGTAGGGCTGCACGATATAGACAAGATACGAGTACAATGATAATATTGCAACATATTGTAATAGATTGTGCAATAGATTAAAAAACTCATAATTCAGTAATCAGTAAAGGTGAGCTTGCACTATTTTGACCAAAATAATTAACTTTAGTATATTACATGAATTCAAAACACTTTAAAGTCAACCTGAAATCAATGTTAACCCTTTTTGACGTTAGTTCATGTCTCTGGTCATATTAAGCCCAGTTTATCGTATCATTTCAAACATAGCATTCTTATTTTTAAATAATCTTCCCTCAGAATATAGTGACTTTTGCCTGCCTCAAATGTTGTTTAATTTTGGATTGTAATTGGGGTGGGGAAAAATGATATTAAAGGGAAATTCTATCTGTTTTTCAAAATTTCTACATAAATAAATTGTTAAAATGTAAACAAAGTCATCCAGAGTGATTTGATGTGAGATGCTTCACACTAGAAAAACTTACTAACTCAAATTTCTTTAAAATGGCATTGACAAGAACCAGGTGCTTCAATGTCTATGGCACAAATATAGCTGTTTCATTTACTTTATAACCAGCTACATCTGCATTTTTAAATGTAACATTAACAATGCTAAAATGGTGGTAAATGTGGAAAAAAAGTTTTTCAGGGTACTATATTGACTCACAATGTCTTGCTTGTACCTCTCTGAACTTAATAAATTCATAATTTAATGTTTTCAGACATCAGGCTGTGTATCTATAACCATTTCATGTAATAAGGCTCTGCGAGTGAGTTTTTAGAGGCATTAAACTCTTTAGATGTCTGGTTCCTATCACCACCACTATAAACAGTGCTGACTGTGGTAAGTTTACCTAGAACAGAGCATTTTGCATCAAACCACTCTGAATGACTGTTTCCATCTTAACAATTTAACTGTGCAGACATTTTGAAGAATCAGTGGAATTCTCCTTTAACCAAGAATAATAATAATAATAATAATAATAATAATAATAGTAATATAATGTATAATATGTAATCGCCTCCTTCCATCAGCCCCACTGTGATGGCTCAGAGACCCTCGGAAATACATCACAGTACAGAAGAAAAAAAATCATGATTTCCCATTCTGTTTGACTATAAGAGAATTCAAGTTGACTCAAAACCCATCTGGAACTGTGATTGGTCAGGATGATCACAGCACACAGTAAAAATCACAGATGTGTTAGAGGGCTCATTTGCATACTACAGCCAATATCTCAGATAAGGGTTACTTTTTAGATGTTTATAAGAGTTTGATAGTTTTATCATAGTCGTTTCTATTTTCTGTGTAGTTACAGACGACAGGTCACAATCCAAATCCTTAGTTTGCCAGCTGTCAGCTGTCTGAATCAGCAAATTTGCACAAATTTCAAATGTCATGCATTTTAGGGTGTGTTCTTGTCAGCTGCTTTGAGTGCCTGTGAGTTAGATATTTTTCTCCTTTGTTCTTTGTTGTGGCTTATATTTAAAGTGCTATAAACACCCTTAATTTCTTAGTGAGCCATCATGAAATATTACTAGAATATTTATGATAGGAAATATTGCAGCACTGGCACCAAATTTGCATTTAAGCTAATTGTTTTCCCAATTGGTTATAGTGTGTTTATTAGAAGTAGGTTTAATATAGACTAAAACCTGTTCACTTTTTAATGCGATGTCTTCTGTATCTTGTATGTAGTCTAATGTATCGATATCAGCAAATGTAGATGTTAAAATATATTATCTTCTATTGGCTAAAGTGCTGAAGTGCAGAGCTTTCACATAAGCTCAGTTCACAAATTGCAGTCATTATCTGACACTCATTGTTCACGAATGTGGGGAGAGAGCATTATCATCCCCTGTGCACTTGAATTGATGTTGCTGGGCTGTCAGATCTCACTGTGGGGAGCCTGGTACTGTACTGAAGCATTGATCCAGTCCTCATTCATCAGCTCAGTGAGCCATATTGATGTAGAGGGAGTAAAAGATCTTGCTGAACGTTAACTCTCACTTTTCAACATGCACATCAGAACAGATTAAACTTATGCATGTGTGTTAGTCCAGTAGTCAGAGAAGTAGTATATTTAAGCTTATTTTTTTGAGATAATGTTTTTTTTTCCTTTCTGTTTCTGTAACTGTTTCCTGAATGTGTATTAAGGACACACAGTGCCATTTACGCGGAGCACGAAAAACTATTTGAGCGTTAATAGCGCCCCCCTTGTGGAGAATCTTCAGCTTGCTAAACTTTAGGCAGGCAAGCAGATCCATGAGGCGCTTTGCATCTAAAAACAGGCTTAGTCATATGAACATGTCTGATGAACATTTAAAGTGACTATCAAATTGACACGATTTTCACCTTACTAATGTAAGGACTGTAGTTGGGCACCCCTAACCCCATGCCCCATCTTCTCTAGCAACCTCCTCCTGTGGATATTGATGAACAGACCCAGCTCCAGATTGCTATGAGCCTCAGCAAGGAGGAGGCTCAGAAGGTACTGCACTGCCTGGAATAACCTGCTGTACCATCCGTCTCTGACCTTTTTCCATAAGCTCAATGCCTCACAGTTTAAGTGTTTTATGTTTGCGATTAACATCGCATGTACTCCCTGCTTGCCTTTCCCCCGTCTTTTGCCTTTTATCTTCTTACCAGTAGAAGAGCATGCATCCTTTCTTTTTCCTAACAGATCCAGGCTGTTGGTTTCACTAACCAGCTTGTATTGCATCTCTCTCTCAGACCAATGGGAAGAGATGCCTCCCTGTTGTGGTAAATTGGGCATGAACCCTCTGTTTCGGTGTGGCAAAGTGACACTTGTCTCTTTGCCTGGATATTTTATCTAAGAGGAAGAAAAAACAACTCGCCGTCATGCATGCCAAACGTGTACCAATCATGTCCCAACCCAACATTTTTTTTCCTGCTGTTCTGACTGTCTTTTAAAGAAAGTGGTTCCTCCTCCTGCTGTTGCCTTGGACATGGATGAGGAGACGCAGCTGCAGATTGCTCTGAGCCTCAGCAAGGAGGAACATCAGCAGGTAGGGCCCCCCCTACCCTGTATCTCTTTCTTATACCGCTTCTATCTTATACATCATCTATTTGGCTCCTGTTTAAGAGGTGGCTCTATTGTCAGAAGCTTGCAAATTCGATTCTCAGATACTCACAGCCGTCTAAGGCGCAGAGTCAAAGAGAGTGTAAATGGCCTTCTCCCCCCCATCACTCACTGTGATGCTAGCCAATGCTAGGGAGTTTGTTGGCTGAAATAACAGAATTGGAAGTTCACTTTCTCCTGCAAGTGTGTTGGGCTTTTTAAAAAGGCAGCATTTCACGTGTCTCTGAGGAAGCATGTGCTAGCATTCACCCTCCCAGCTTTTCACATTGTGAAGCATTTCGCATTGTGCACTGGGGTAGACTAAACTAGTGGGTGAGAACTGGCTACAACTACCTTGAATAAGGTAGTTTTAGATTCTTCAAAGTACCTCATTTGCTTGATGCAGCATTACATACTCTAGGCATTCTCTCAAGCAGCTGGAATGTTTTTACAGTGGACTTGAAGAAGTTGCACATACGGCAATACATATACTGAACACCAATTGGAGTCGCGCTTCAAAATATATATGCACTTTTTAAATCAATTTAGGCATTAAATAATCTTTTAATACTTTTAATATATTGTCCAAGTCCTGTTCAGGCTTGATTAGTTTGACCTAGGGAGGTACTGTAATTTAAAAGAGCTGTGTGAGCTGTGAGTTTAATCCAGTCTGAATCTGCAGTATGCATGTGTAATTACAGCCTGACAGTATAATTGTGAAATGAATGGTCTTCTGAACCTAACCTTCTGCTGAACCTGGAGCTCCCTCAGTAATAGTAGTTGTATTCCAGTCCAGTAATGTAAGAACCTATTGATAGACTCTGCTGTGTGGTGTGGTTCTGTTGTTAGCATTTAGGAATAATCCTTTTTAGTCCAAAAGGTCTTTCTGGTCATGAGAAACATATTCAATGAAGTGGGTCTGTACTTTAGACTGGTACTGTATTTTCCATGTTCTTGTCATGTCTATATATAAATATCCAATCTGCTCTCAGGCAGTGCTTAGGAAGACTGCTATTCTGTGATGCTCTCAAACTAGCTAAATCCCTTCTACCCCCTCTCCACAAACTTCTGTCCTTTCTCCTTCTTCTTTCCACTCCTGCTTTCTTTACTGGCTTTGTACAGTGGAGGCACTCTCTAAATTATGCTTATCTCAATTGTTCTTTCTTTACAACTTTGACCAGTAGAATCATGATGTTCTAAAAGATGCCTTTACATCGTGCAGCACCTGCTGCTCTTGGTGTTTGATAGGAAGTGCATGCATGATTGGTCAGAGTTGGTCAAATGTGTCACAGTGGCTATGTTCATGAGCATTCCTTCGATCTTGATATGTCCCCTATGTCAATGTCTGTTGGTTGCTAGGAGCAGCGAAGTCGCCAGGGAGATGAGTCGCTGCTCCAGAAGGCTCTTGAGGAGAGTAAACGAGAAATGGAAGCCAAAGGCGGAGGGGTATGAAAAAACAGCCGTTAAACATTTGTCTTGACGGTTTCAAAAGAACTCACTAATTTGTGTTGTTACTTTGCAAATGGATGCGCATACAAAAAAAAAAAAAGAATAGAATTTGCTATATGGGCTCTGCTTTGATGACTGAGCCTAGCCCAGTGTTTTTAGACCCTTAGTGCATCTAAAGGTCCTAAGACAGTTTATTGAAGTGTCAGCACAGCTTATTTATTTGAGAAATTACATTTCAATATTGATTCAACATATATTCATTCACTATTGGCAAGACAATGAGAATGCACTTGAAAAACCTAAATATCTGAAGACTGAGGCAATGCACCTAGAACAGGGATCGGCAACACGCGGCTCTATTACTGCCCTGTTCTGGCTCCACAGCAGAATAAGATTTTTAGGTAAAAAGAAAAATAATCCTCCTTTGCAGTAAAATAAAGCTCTGCCGTTTAACACAGTTTTAACAATAACTGGTCTTAAACGCTGGAGTTAAAGTAGAACTGCTAATTCACCAACCTTTAAGCCTGAAGATTGGCGCGCAGACTTCTGGTCACACAGCAGCGCAGATAACAATCTCGCCTAGCTAATAGCTAACGAAAGGCAAAGAGAGATTTAAGACGAACATCAATAATTTGGAGACAAATGGACTTATTTGCATTCATAAGCACTGAGCTGGTTTCCTGATACATTTCATCTGCAACGAGAAACTGTCAAACACTAAAAAGTTGCGAAGCCAGCTTCTCGTTTGAATTTTCCCATTCAAAATTCGAACAAGAAACCCGCGAATGAGAAGCTGACTTCAGCCTTGTAAAAAATCAGACGTTGAGAAACATATTTTACAAGAAATTATTCTACTTTTGGAAAATTTTCCTGCTGATGATGCAAGAAAAGCTGCTATAGCTAAGCTAAAGCTTAAAGCAGAGCAAAGTAAGTCTGCATTTTCATTTACATTCAATTTGTTACTCTATACTAACACATTAGCACATGCTGAGACATATACAGCCAAGACGGAAAAATGGACATAAAATGTTGTGGCTCCCAAGATGGTTTGATTTTTGCGGAAAGGACAAAATGGCTCTTCTTAACATTTGCGTTGCCGAAGCCCTGACCTAGAACAAGACATGCATATTAAATCCAACCTTAAAACATATTGCTGCATTTCTTACTAGACAATAATATTATAAATACAAAAATTAACTTGGTTATTTTCTTGTTTTTCAGCAGAAAAAATTATAGAGGTTTTCTTGTGTTGTAATGCAAAAAATTCCAAGTGGGCACTCATTTGTTAAGATCTTGTAGGCAAGGCTGTCCCATCACCACTGTTATACTGCTATTAGCAACAGAACTACGAGGTGATTATAACAGATATTTCTAGTGTGACTGTCAATGGGGAGAAGACAAAGTGCTTAGATTTAATTTCTCATTGCTTTGAAATTACCTTTTAATCTTAACATGTCTATCGCAATGCAGTTGATTACTGATTAATTAGTATTACAAGCAAATAATTAATTTTGCTTGTAATAGTAAGTAGCACAGAGGTTTTGAAGTTAATTCAGGTCAGTTCTCAAAGTCTCTAAACTGCAAGTGTGAATTGAGACTGAAATCATTGCAAGTCAAGTCTTTGGTCAGTAATGTTAGTTTAGTATTGTTATTAGTATTGTGTGTATTGTGTTGTGTATAAAGTTAACCCTTATTATAAACCTGTCAGGCTCACCGTAGCTTCACATAATGGGCCTTTCATTATGGAAAAAACATTTAGTCAGGACAGATGCAGAACAATTTAAAACAGTTTAGTCTTTAGTTTGTATAGCACGTATGCTAGCTAGCTAGCATAATAGCTAATCTGGTTGGAGTTTTAAATTGTAAAGGGATATGATCTGTAACTAAAACTTCAGACAGATTATGTGACAGTGTAAGATAGATTACCTGTTGTCCTAGCTGGCATACTTGCAATCCATATCACATGCAAGGCAACCATTTCAAATTGTTTGCCTCCTTTCTCTTTTACATTTACTCCATGTAGCGCTTAAGTTCTCTTCATCAGGCTGAAAGTTTTTTTGTAATGAAAGGCTTGTTACTTGACGCCATATCAAACCTGATGCCACTGAGAGCTGCAGGAGAATGGCATTGCAGTAAAGGCTGGGCATGAAGGTAGCAAAACTTAGATGCAAAGTCATGCACATAAGGTTGAAAAGGATGCAAGTTCCCATCTCTGCTAAGTAGTTTTAGTAACAGTTTTAGATCATTCTTGACCTAAGACACCTACACACAGCAAATGATTTTTCTTTTATTAAAAGATTGGATGAGATCTAGGGACAGCTCTATATCTCATTTTTGGCACTGCAGTCTCTGGAATGCAGGGTTTAAGAGTGAAGAGTGGTGAAGAATGACCTATAAAAATCTCTTGTTTGAAAGTGCTACTTTCTCCCCTCCCCTGGCAGTCTGCCATGTTGGATCTGGTGGATATTTTTGCTCCAGCCTCTGAGGCGCCCCCTGGTGCCAACCCATGGGATATGTCTGGAGCTGGTGCCCAGGCCCAGGCTGCAGGCCCGCTGAGGTCTGACCTGTGGGATTCTATGGGTAAGGTCTTCTGCATTCTTTCTACAATGCATGGTTTCCACCCTGTTTAACTTTGAACCTCCACAAACCATAAATTTGCTTTATCAGTGTATTTGTTTTTAACAAATCATATTTTCACATAGAACCTAGCTCCTCGAGTCGCAGTATTGGTAGCCCTTGGATGGCCCCTATGGGATCCAGTGCTCACCATCAGCCGTGGGACCATCCGCAGCGCCCTCCTGACCCATGGGAAACTCCACAGAATGTCACCAGTCCTGTTCCCCAAAGTCAATCATGGGTTTCACCTGCTCCAGCTGGTATAAACATGCTATTTTACTAACAATTACTAACAAACCTGTATAAAACATATATATCAGAGATGTTGTTGTTTTACTCATGTCATTGTGTGGCTTGTTTTAGCAGCCACAGGAGTGGATCCCTTCTCCCCCCCTACAGCAGACAATAAAGGTGCTGCTAGCACTGTCATAAGCTCATCTCCGCGTCCTGGGAGTCCCTCGGGTAATCAGAATTAGTTATTTGACCTGATGTAATTAATTTAGCTCAATCAGAATCTTACTGACTTTTTATATTGGGTAATAATGAAGATTATTTGTGTTTATTGTAAGATGGAGATCTTTTTGATGAGGCCATGGATGGAGGTCAAATGGACGTTAATGGCCGTAGTGAGGAGAGTCCAGAGTTATTTGATTTGTCCCGCTTGGGAGAAAGTCTAGCAGAACCAGCACCTCGAACCTGTCGTACTCCACAAGCCTTCCTGGGCCCTGCTGCTGCCTCGCTTGTCAACCTGGATGCTTTGATCCCCTCGAATCCTGCTCCTAAGAACTTAAACCCATTTTTAGCAGGTGAGACCAAGTGGAACGTTACAGCATGCAGTTAAAAATTATAACTTAAGTTTGCTTGGACGAAAAATATTTTGAATTTTGAATCAAACTAATGCCCCAGCCATCTGCTAAACAGAGCACAACTGGACATGCTCTGGACAAGGAGGACTTTGTTTCCTTCTATCATGTAGTGCAATACTAAACAATCTGTTAGCTGTATAGCTCACACAACAGAATTGGGCAGAATTGGGAAGTGTGCTTCTCCAGTCACTTTCAACTATCTAGTGACATTGTATGAGCTGAAAAAGAAGAGGTGGCCAGCTCCATGTGTCGCAGAGGAGACGTGCTAGTCCTCCTTCTGTTGAGTTGCTAGGTTCTGTGTGATCGGGGCAGGACTAGCTAGGAATTTCCAGTAACTTAATTGGGTGGTGGTGTTTTTTTAATAAAAAGCTTGGATAAAGTCTCCTTCTTTCTCTTTCCCTTTAGGTATGAGTGCTCCCTCAACCACCAATCCGTTCCAAAACGAACCGCCCCGGCTCACACTTAATCAGATGCGTCCCAGCTCCACATCCCCTGCTCCCACCTCCCTGCCATACAGTGCCTCTCTGCCCCTGCCTGCCAGCAACCAGCCTTCCTCTTTACCCAGCTCCCTCACTCAGCCTGCCCAGGGACCCATGGACATGCCTGGAAACTTGCCTCAACCACTGCTACCCTTGGCATCGGCATCCACACTCGGACAGCAAGACCACAGTCAGAACCCTTTCCTATGAGGGCCAGTGTGAGCAGCGCCAAAACTTAGCCCTAACGTAAGCTTGCTGGCCTGAGTAATAATGCCTGCAATTAAGTGACAATTAAACCACAGCCTTGGTTGAAAACTGGAATTCCCCATTTAAAGACACTACTGTTTTATATTGGCTTAACTCTTTTGATAGCCTTCTGGTTTTGCTTTTTGCTACTGCTGCTTATCGTCCTTGACATAAGATTCAGCTTTATGGGAGGATCCAGCTTTTATAGTAATTCACAAGCTAATGACACAAGTAAAGGAAGTTATGAATTCATGATCTAATCCTACGTTCCTTCCGATCCTCACAGTTTGCTTCTTAGGACTAGCTGTAATGACCATTAACATACACTAATTTACAGTACACTATTAAGCCTAGGTCAAAAACCTGCTGTTTGCTTTCTAGAGCTACTTTAGTGTTGCTCCATTAGTCTAAAATGCCCGAGGACTTCCTGCCCCACTTTCCTATTACACACTTATGCCTGATGTCTATGAGTTCAATAGCATGGGAGCTAGCCAACAAACTAATCCAGTTAATGAAACAGTCCGTCATTCAGTCTCTGACCGGTGGTTCAGATGCAAAGCACCACTGTTACAGTGGCCAGTTACTTGGGAACAAAATCTCTGTTTATTGTTTTTGTTTTTGTAATATTTAAATGAGCACTGAAATTGGCTGCTAAATTAACATACTTCAATAAGGGAATGGATTTACTGTGGAATTTGGACTGAATAATAGCAACATGCTAGCAATGTACGAATGGGAGACTGTTACATATGAAACATTTCTCATCAAATATAGGGATGAAAAGTGCAACTTTGATCTGTTGCTTGTTTTGACAGTGTATATTTATTTTTCTTCATTGGTATGTGTGTCATGTGCTTCATCACTTGCTTCCTGAATCTCAAAATACCGTTCAATAGCTAGAATGTTTCAAACTTTGGAAAAATCAGCGGCTTTTCTCATTACACACTGTTCTAGACCGACAACACAACATAATATTCAACCTAATTTGAAAGCTGGCCCAAAATGTTTAAAACCGCATCTATCTGAACATAAATCGACAAGATTTGCTGTTTGGTTGTGGATCATACGTTGCATTATTATAATCCACATGATAAGTTAGAAATTCATCACCTCATTCTCCTCATATCACCTTGCATGGACATAAGAGTGGAAACTGATGATTGCATTTCTGTCAAGAGAAACAAAATTACAGCTATAGTATGAGGAATATCACATCAAGCTATTATGTGAGCTTACAATCATATCATATCCCATGTTCCATCCTTCTCCCAGGTGTTTGTAGGATGTGTGTGGTAGTGTTCTATCTGACAGTATCTACCATTTATTTGTTTTTCCATACTTGTTGAGTTCAGGGGCCTGTCTCAGGGTTTATGGTTTAACTAGCCAACTTTAGGTTTAGTTCAATCTAACCCTGGATATTCTGTCTCATGATGGTGGATTTTTTTCTGGGCTACATCGCCAACCGGCTTAGGAGCAGGTTCAGTTAGAGATTTCAGATTATAAACAGCTCTTTGACCAGTTAGACTGAACATCTGCCCAATCAGGGCCAACCTTCAGACAGAGGTGGACCTTTTGGTTCTTTTCGGTTCCTTTTTTTTTTATTTTTGTAAATATAAAACATAGTTATCAAGAACGTAAAGCAGCTATTACTCCATTAAGCACCAACTAACTGCAGCAGTAGCAACATGGTTGCTTTTTACTGTTAAAAATGCTTTACTTTCTACATATTTATATAGTATGATTTCTTTTTCCTTCTTTGAGAGACTAGCTGCTTGATCCTCCTGTTTCACACGATTGGCTGTTAGTCATGGCGCTTTCATACGCATGTGCACAAGGATTTATCATAGCTTGAGTACGTCAATGTGAACTAACAGACAACGCTGATAACCCCCGGAAATGAGTTTACCACGATTGCATTTCTTAGGTTTTGGGAATCTAAAACTTTGTCAGGGTTCGAGTTGAACATGATTTGTGAGACAGGCCCCAGGTCAGTCAGGTTGTGTTGAATCCAGCCAGTTAAGCACTTCCTGAAGGCCCTCACCAGAGCGAGCACTAAGCTCCAAAGTTGTGATTGACTGAGGAGCAGAAGCAATAATATCATCCATCCTGAAAAGGGATTTCATTTCACCAAGAGACATAGTGCATGGAAGGTCCCTAGAAAGACAAAAAAAGAGAAAATGTTTGCAATTAGACTTATGTAACACTGAAATTCATCTCACCGGTGCTGTACTGTTATGACAGACAAGTTTAATTAATTCTCTCTGGTTTTACTTCAAAAGCACAAGCCATAGACAGTGTCTTAGGAGTCTGACCTTTTGTTGAACAGCACAAGCACAGAGGCAGTCTGAAGCGGCTCAGCAGCAAGAACAGACAGCAGCTGGATACAGGACGAGGAAATCTGTGTGATGTTGGCAGAGTCCACCATAAACTGAAGACAAGAACACAGCAGAAGTTTATTTCTACAAAAGACATTTGGAATGTATGAAACTCAAGGATTCTTCTCAATGTTGTTTTTAAAGTGGTATTAAAAGAAAACAGTTAAGATAAATGCGCAGCACCTAAAAATACATGCTTTTTACTGTCCAAAGTTAATAAATTATATACTGACATTCTTAAT
Source organism: Colossoma macropomum (assembly GCF_904425465.1). Taxonomy (NCBI): domain Eukaryota; kingdom Metazoa; phylum Chordata; class Actinopteri; order Characiformes; family Serrasalmidae; genus Colossoma; species Colossoma macropomum. The sequence continues at coordinate 42,742,152 of NW_023494787.1, forward strand.
GTTGAATCTGCTGTAAAGATATTAATATTCCCATTCTGTGTTATCACCTACATAGTTTTTCATACAGCCCAGCCACTAATGGTTAGTCAAGGAGACTTGACTGTTATTACACAGCACATTAATATCATGCTTGTGTATTAATATCAGGTTTTCTTAACACTTACAATAACAGATGTACAGTCTATGAAGTAGCTCGGCCAGATGGGGCCCATGCAGCCTCCTAACTCTCTGACGGTCACCCTTCTTTTCCTCAGCGTCAGGTCCGTGAGGTTTGTGCCAACCTGTTGGAAAAGGCAGAAGTTTCTTATAAATGAGAATCAACCATGCATTTTGTGTAGGGTGAATATTTTTGACAGACTGTTCTGTTGTTTGCCACAAGGTGTCCTACTTGACCTGAATTTACAAGTCTCACCCTATTCAGTTAGTGAGCTATGTGCCATCTGACTTGGCTAAACAGACAACGTTAGCTTACCGTGGGCAGAGTAACTGGTGGTTCACCCAAATCTGCCCCATCTCGCTGGCACAGCTATATTTCCAGCTAAAGAAACCATGTTAGGATGTTGAAAGTTTAGTTAAAGGGGAATTTTCAAAATGTCTGAATAATTCAGTCCTTGCAATATAAACAGTCAGTCAGAGTGGTTTGATATGAAATGGTTCATTATAAAAAAATTCACAGACTAGTTTTTTTTTTTTTTTCTGTGGTGCTGATAGGAACCGAGGGTCACAATAACTGCAGCACAAACATAGCCACTTTATTTACTATCCCATATCACCAGTGAATGTGTCTTCTGAGTTTCATATGTAATGTTGATGAATGTAATATAGTCATAAATCTGAACAAGTTTTCTTTTTACCTCACAAAGCCTTGCATGTACCTCTCTGCCATGAATAGATTTAAATAAATTGATTACAATACATTTTATGCCTAAAAGTATATCACAAAACTCCCATAAAATACTGTGTCAGGCTTCAAACAGCATATATCTAACCACTTAATTCAAATAACTTTCTGTGAGGGAGCTTTCAGAGGCATTAAAGTATTCAGATATCTGGTTCCCATCAGCACCACTGTAAACAATTCTGATTCAACAAGTGTCTCTAGAAAGGAGCATTTCACACCAAACCAATGAATGACTTTGTTTACATCTCAACCATTTAATTATGTAGAATTTTGAAAACATCGGTGGAGTTCCCCTTTTTAATGACGTAACGCAGTTAATGATGCAAGTTAGCCATGTAGAAAACGTTACACAAGTTGAAAAAATATATAAACAATATGGTTCTTTAGGGACTCTATTTACAACCATGAGTTCCATATAGAACCATTTCATGCTTAAATGGTTCTTCAGGTTGATGGAGAATGTGTTGAATGTAGTTCTATATAGAACCTTTTTGAAAATGGTTCTATATAGCACCAAAAGGGGTTCTGCTATTGTTACAATGTCAAGCTAGTAACAACCACACTTTTTGGTGCTGTATAGAACAGTACGTACAACACATCCTCCATCAATCTGAAGAACCATCTCACCATGCAAAGAACTATTTAAGCATAAAATGGTTCCATGGCTATGGAACCTAAGAACCATCTTGTGTGTAGCTAGTTTGCTCTTGCTTAAAAGTGAAGCAGTTAAATAGCTAGTCAGGAATTAGTTATTTCGCTAACGTTAACTGACACCAGCAATACCGTTAGCTATCTAACGCTAGCTTTCTGACCAACGCAGCTAGGTTAGCTAGTTAACTTGATAAAGGATATTCTGTAGCCGTTTGAGCAGCAACGTCTTTCCCACGCCGGTTGCACCCAGTAATAAACACATAACTGCTATTATCAAGCTCGCGGTTTTCTAATAATTAATAAAAACGGATAAAATGTTTGAGATATAAGAAGACAATCACCAGCGTTAGCTATCCTTCCTAAATTAGCTAGCGAGCTACAAATACACTTTCCACTGCCTCCTCGGTCACCACGGCGACGCATCCTGTCAAAATAAAAGTCTCTGCTTATGCGTACGGTCTGGAGATGACTATGATTTGTACACACACACACTTTCTAAGCCGCTTATCCATCTTGGTCGCCGGGGGCGGGGGTGAGCTGGAGCCTATCCCAGCGGTCATTGGGCGGAAAACAGAAACTATGATTAACTATGATTGGTTAAACTAACGTTAACTCTTTGGCGTTAACTTCATACCACAGAACTTGTAGAGAGGAGAATTTCCACTCTGCAATATCTTCCGGTTTTCTCAAACGCTAGAGGGCGCTCCCGAGTGAGTCCAAAAAGAATGGGTTGATATGGAGCATTTGAGCAAAATCATAGTTTATAAATGCTTAAACATTTTTAATGTAAAAGAATGAAATCGTTTCCTGAACACTGAATATCATAAACATTTTAACACCGCTGTTATGTTTTTAAGAGCCTTTAAACTCGAGTTATAGGAGTTTATAGGAATTTTAACTTTTCGTTTTTAGCCGTTGAGCGCCATTTACTCCCATTCATTGAGGACTCACTCGCGGGCGCCCTCTGCTGTTTGGCAGTCCTGTTTTTGATATAACGGGAGGAATAGGGAGTGGCCAGGCTCCTCATAAACCGCCTAAATGTGCAGCTTTAAATGGATGCCTTTAGCATTTAACTTGAAATAAATACTTAAGATGTTTTATGTAAGTAAAAGCTAAAACAAACAACTGCAACTTTTGAAGCAACTGTTTTGATTTAAATGTACTTTTTATATGATTGTAGTATGTTTTAGTTATAGTTTTACATTGACTGTTGTTTTATTTATTATCAAGCAATACCGTTTAATCATTGCTTATTGTTTCACTTTTTCCACTCTTTTATGTCTTTTATTATCAATGTTTTTATTTTATCCCTGTTTGTTTCGTCACTTGTGTTGTTTTATTTTTGCATCGGTTTATTATGATTTGATTTTTTATTCTTAAATTTTACTATTATGATTATTATTGTTATTGTTTTATATTGTATTATCATGTTGTTGTTTTTGTTTGTTTGTTTCGTTTTTTTCTTTAATAAGTTTTTATCACAGCATTTTTTGTGTTTTGAATTTTTTTCACTACTCCTTTAATCCCTGATTCCCCTACAGGCTCAGCTTCACTGTGAATGGGGGTCTCTCCCAGTGTACTCAGAGTTTAAATAAAGGCTCAGGTTGACTGAAAAAAACAAACAAAAACAAGAACTCTGTGCTAGTCTAAACTGGTTTGTGCGAGTCTGGTGTTGGCTTGATGCCGGTTTAGCTGGACCAACGTTCAATCCAAACATAGCGCATGCTGGTCCTGCAGGTGTCCAGACCAGCTGTGTTGTTTTGATAGCAGGCTGGCCGCTGTTATCTCGCTCTGTCACTGCCGCTCTCAGAGAAATATAGAAGCGCCGTTATGAGCTGAGCAGCGTTTGCTGTTGCGCAAAACAATCAGCAACGGTCGACAACCTTTCCAGCAGTTCCGTTTCATGCTTAAGTAAAGCTGCTTCCTGCTTCATAACGGACAGCACAGTTTGTGGCACAGCTCCGTTTTCTGGACTAAATGGCTTTAAACCGCTGAGATAACGTTTCCACTCACGCAGCCACCCTTCATGTTTCACCGCTCGCTGTAGTTTGTTAAGGAACTACCAAATTGACAAGAAAACCCGCCAGCAGAGCTACGACCTCCTCTACTCAGTCAGGACTGATTCAACCAACTTCCCACGGTAAGAGTTTATTGTGGATGTTCGTTCCTTTAGATACTGGTCAGAACCTAAAGAGGAAAAAATAGGAAAGAAATAAAAAAACTGCCCACCACATTTCCTGTGTGGCCAGAGAACTTGTAAACGGGCGGTGAAGTGACGAGCAGGAAGTCCGGATCCGCACTGAAATTAGGGCCTTAAAACGATGAAATTATTCATAAAAATTAATTTAAAAAGTCTGTATCTGTGTGCTATGATATCTCAGTATGGACCTAAAATTATGTATATGTATAAAATTATGTTTGATAGCCTATAGGATTGAACCAGCATTTGGTATTTTGTCATAAATATACTTTTTTTTGCATTGAATGCAGTGTTGAACGTACCAAATGTTCTGAACCTGTTTAGTTTTATATATTATTTTTCACGCACACACTTATGATGTTATACAACCCCAGTTCAGGAAAGGTTGGGCCGTTATGTCAAGATGAAAACTGAAAGCAGAGTGGTTTGTAAATTATTTTCGACCTGTATTGCATTGAAAACTGTACAGCAGCACATCATTTTCAAAATAAACACATTTCAATTTTAATTCTTTCAACATATTTCAAAAAAAGCTGGGAGAGGAAAGCAACACTTTGTGTTGTTGTCATTTCTTTTCATAACACTTAAAAGGCATTCAGGGCCTGAAGACAGGTCCCATTCTTCCTGCAAGAAAGTTTTAAGGTTTGCAACAGTGTGGGGTCTTCATTGACACATTTTGCGCTTTAAAATGCTCCACACATTCTATACTGGGGACAGTTCAGGACTGCAGACAGGCCAGTCCAGGACTATCTTCTAATGCAGCCATGCCTTTGTAATGTGTGCAGAATGTGGTTTTGCACCGTCTTGTTTAAATCTGCATGGACCTCTCTAAAGAAGGCGTCATCTTGAGGGCAACATATGTTGCTTCAAAATCTCTATGTACTTTTCAGCATTAATAGTGCCATCACAGAAGTGGAAGTTACCTTTGCCAAGGGCACCGACACAACCCTATACCCTATACCTATACTTTTGGACTTGTTGCTGGTAACAGTTTTGATGGACCTTTTAATCTTTGGTCCAGAGCACACGGCGTCCATTTCTTCCAAAAAAGACACTGATTTGTCTGAACACAGTACATGTTTCTACAGTGTGATGGTCCATCCCAGATGCCTTCCGAGTCCAGAGAAGTGGATGGTGCTTCTGGATACAATTAACATGAGGCTTCCTTCTGATCCAGTAAAGTTTTAACTGGCATTTGTGGATGTATCTACATATTGTAGTGCTTGACAAATGTTTGCAAAAGCAATCTTGAGCCCATGTGGTTGTATCGCTTATAGATGAATGATGGTTCCTTATGCAGTGCTGTCTGAGGGATCGGAGAGCACAGATGGCACTGCTCCTTTGGCCTGTCTTTGCTCCTAAAGGACTAGGCCTTTCCTGGATGCTGCTTTTGTACCGAGGCATGATTACAATAACCTGTTGGCATCATCTGCTTCAGATCATGACATTATTGAATTATTTTACCTCATTACTATCCCTAATTTGCTCTGTACCAACTTTTTTGGATTGTGTTGCAGGCCTGAATGGCAGGAATGGATATATATTTACAAATGAAATGTAGTTGACCAAACAAAACGTGAAATATCTTGTGTTCATACATTTTTCTGATTGGGGTTGTATATCCTTTCTCTACCTGTAATACCACCTGGTCTAGTGTTTTTATCTTTTCTTGATCTAACATGTGATTCGCACCCAAAAAGGACTTGATTATCAGCTAAAAGTGTGACTCAGGAGCAGAGCAAAAATGAAATTACGCAATTCTGCTAAACTGCTTACTTTACATACATGGTACTGCAGAACACTGACTTAGTTCATTTAAGTAATAACAAATTCATTACAAATAAAAACATCTTTGCGTATTAATTATAAAAGTTCTATCAAAACACTTTATATCAGTACTTCAGGTACACAGTGTAATGAAAAGTAGAGTGTACAGTGTTTAATGTCCAGTCAAAAAGGCCATTACTTCTACTACAAAAAGTACAGAATTTTATTTTTTTCTACATAACATTATTCTATAATTACAGACTGTAGTCCATCTGTTTCTCTGCATACTTTGTTCATCTCATTTTACCCTGTTCTTCAGTGGTACAGAGCAGGTATTATTTGGATGGTGATTCATTCTCAGCTCTGCAGTGATGCCGACGTGGTGGTGGCGTGTCAGTGTGTGTTGTGCTGGTACAAGTGAATCAGACACAGCAGTGCTGCTGGAGTTTTTAAACACTGTGTCCACTCACTGTCCATTCTCACCTTGTTTGTCCATCTTGTAGATGTTCAGTCAGAGACAGTAGCTCATCTGCTGCCGCACAGTTTGTGTTGGACATCCTCTAGTCCTTCATCAGTCATCACAGGATGCTGCCCACAGGACGCTGTTGGCTGGATATTTTTGGTTGGTGGACTATTCTCAGTCCAGCAGTGACACTGAGGTGTTTAAAAACTCTGTCTGATCCACTTGTACCAGCACAACACACACTAACATACCACCACCACGTCAGTGTTACTGCAGTGCTGAGAATGACCCACCACCCAAATAATACCTGTTCTGTGGGGGGTCCTGAAGGGGTCCTGACCATTGAAGAACAGGGTGAAAAGGGGCTAACAAAGTATGCAGAGAAACAGATGGACTACAGTCTGTAATCGTAGAACTACAAAATGCACCTGTTTGGAGAGAATGTTAAAATGGAGAATGGGTGTGGACGCAAGGAGGTGTACTTAATGAAGTGGCTGGTCAGTGTATATGGCCAAAATTATATGTACACCTGACCATCACACCAGTATAAACTTGTTGGACACCCCATTCCAGAATCATGGGCATTAATGTGGAGTTCCCCCTCTTTGCAACTATAACAGCCTTTTCTGGGGAGGCTATTTACAAGATTTTGGTTCTGACCATTCAGGCAAGGTCAGGCATTGATGTTGGAGCTCGCTTTGTGCACAGTCAACAGGAAACAGGAAAGGGCCTTCTTAAACTTTTGCCCCAAAGTTGCAAGCATTTCATTCTCTAAAATGTCTTCATATGCTGTAGCATTAACATTACCCTTCACTGGAACTAAACTCAATAATTAGGAGGATAGGCCTGGTAGACCACCAAAATTATCACCATCAGATAAACAGCACTTAAAACTTTCATCTTTGAGAGAGAGGAGAAAATCAGCAAATCAAAAAAATCCAAAAGTGTTTCTGTCCGTTACTCCAAACAATGAGGCTGCTGGTGTTCTCAGAACAATGGACAGACCACCCCAGGCTCCAAACCGCAACATCATGGAATGTGTTTACTTAGCTCATAAGAAACATGCAACCAACTTCTAAGACTCAACTTTGCAGGTGTGGAAAAATATCCCTGCAGATTTCTTTGAGAAACTGAAAGCGAATCTCCTGAAAAGAATGGAAGCTATAATAAAGGCAAAGGATGGAAACACTAAATACTGAAAAAACTGATACTATGTTTAGTTTTTGAGGCTTCTGTGTAATTTCCGGTAAATATACGTTTTCATTGAAAATTAACAACTGATTGGTTGTTTTTACTGGGAATTAAATACAGGATACTTTTGCTGTACTGTATAAGTTCCTTTAACCAGCAGTATCAGCCTCATGCTTCATATCTTATAACCTCATTGGCTTTCAGTAAATCCTAGCATATTTTAGAATTTATTTTGCAGAATATAATGTATATACCCAATATTTTCTCAACAGGATAAAGAAGAAGATCAACACAGAAGACAGGATCAAAGATGGTTAGATGTATTGTTATAGTCTTGATTTGTTCTTTAGCAGTAAACCTTTATTTGCTTATTTATTTGAAATTTGATTCCACCTTTAAAAATCCAACATCATCCACAGAGCCTGCAAAACCCAAACATCTGTCGCAAAATGACACAATCATTCTCATCTGGTTTTGGCCATTTAATAAACGTTTTGAGCTGAAATCTTGCTGCTCTAAATTTCAAATAGAAGGTTGTCACTTAACTGACGACAGAGCCCTGTATAAGAAGGCACACGGTGTCCTTATACATCACAGGGACATTAGAAGTGACCTGTCAAATCTGCCCTCTGAACCTCGTCCATATTTCCAGAAATGGGTGTGGATGCATTTTGAGTCCCCCAAAAACACCCCCAGAATAGCAGGCCTGGAAAACTTATTCAACGTAACTATGAACTACAGACGGGATGCAGACATTTCAATTCACGAGCAAATGATTCTAAAAACCGAAGATACTAAAGATGAAATATTCCCTGAGGTTTTAAAGAAGAAGAATAAACTGGTCTGCTGGATTATCAGCAACTGGAACGAGGAGCATGACAGGGTGAAATATTACAACGAACTAAAAAAGCACATCCACATTGAACTGTATGGACGCCGATTTGGACGTGCACTGAGCCAAGAAGGATACAACAATGTGCTCACAGAATGTAAGTTCTATTTGTCATTTGAGAACACAAAATACATAGACTATATGACGGAAAAGCTCTACAATCCTCTCACGAAGGGCTCCGTCCCAGTGGTTCTCGGACCTCCCAAATTCATCTATGAACGGCTATTACCCAGCGATTCATTCATCCATGTGGATGATTTTAAAACCCATAAAGAACTGGCTGATTATCTACTTTCACTGGACAAAAATGAGGATCAGTACAAGAAGTTTTTTCAATGGCGAGAAAAATACAAAGTAAAACATGTTGATTTTCCCAGAGAGCACGCATGCCTTGCATGCCATTACATTCGTAACAGAAATGACTACCAGGTTTTTACAAACCTTAATAAATGGTACTGGGACTTAGGTCACTAAGTATGTTTTGACTGGACTTTCAAGGGACATCATGAGTGAAATTGCTGGTTTGTACCCATTGAGACCAGCTACTGGGATTTCTGTGGAACAGGATTAACCTTTGTAGTTTTGAAACAAGATGGAAAGGTGGCAAATGCGAGGGAAAAAAGTTGAAAAAAGTTGAAAATGTCTGTAGCACCTTAAGAGCACCTCTGGGGACACTGGCTGGACCTGCAAGGTGACCTTTCTCAGCGTCTTATACACTTCTGTGATGAACAGAGCGCCTGGTCCTCCCCTCCAGGAACAGCTTTCAGCAGTCTCGAGTGTTCAGTGTTCAGAGCCTCACATCAAGCATACAGTTGGTGTCCCTGAAGTTCTGGTTCCTATAGTGTGAAACGTGCAAGGCCTTTCCACATTAGTCTGGGATCATTTGTGGTTTAATATATCTCCAGTTTTTGTCTGTACTGCTTTTTGGCATTTTTTATGCTTTTGTGGACATCATACCTCACTTTTTCAAAGAGTCAGCACTGCCAGATTTAAATGCCATACAGTGGCCTGTAAGCTGAGCCAGACTCGTGCGTTAAACCAGGGTTTCTGATTGGCGTAGATGAGAATATCTTTCTAGGGTACAGGGTCTGTTAAGAACCATGAATATTAAAAGAACGCTTTGCATGATTAAAGGGAAAATGGTGTTCCAAAAAGTGTTCCATTATTGTTACAAGCCAAAGAAGCCTTTTTTTTGGTACTATATAGAACCCTTTTTGCTAAGAGTGTAGAATTTTCCTTTAGGAGTGACAGAAGATGTTTAGTAAATTTGATTTGTGTTAAAAAGCTCTTTGTTTATTATTATGATATGAAAGTTACTCTGAAAATGAGTTCATATTTTAGGAGCTGTTCATGCAGAAGGCCAGGTAGTTCCAAGAGTTCTGACACTTTTCACAGAAATGTTCGGTGGCTTTGTCTATTTTTCCAAAACTCACCTGAAGGTCCAGTATACTGGACACTGAATATTTAAAGTTTCCCAGTAAACAAACAAATAAACAAATAAACAAACAAACAAAAAAAACAGTTTTATTTAGTGCAGAGCAGGAAACTTGTTTCAAAATAAAACACTTTGTTTGAAAGCGTCCAGTTCTGTTACTGAGGAGGGTATACTTTTAACAGTATTTTAGATGAAATTTATAAATTTTCCTGCAGACTCGTATTGTAGACTCTTCACACACTTTGAATTCTGCCTCAGATGATGATGTCACAGTGTCCTTGAAGCTGATTGGCTGTGCTTGTGTAACAGAGCTAAAACAAAAAGAAAAGAATTAATAATAATAATTGTAGTTCTTAGTTGTGTGAATTCTTCCAAAATTATTGTTCATAAGAAATCATTTTTGTTATATATTTCTTGTTACTTTGAGCTAAATTGTTGTTTTATATTTCATTTTTCAAAAAATACTGATTCTTGCTATGTTAATAACGCATACAAGTTCAATGTGCTAGTTTGGACTACAATTCCCTGCTGACATGTGCGCAACTGCCAAAGCTCGCGTTTTCTGTTAACTTTGTCCCTTCGCGCTTCCCTTACCCCCAGCAGCGCTTTATACTTTGCTAGGGGTCAATTGTGTAGCAAAAGCTCTGTGAATAATCTCATATTTTAGGAAGCTATATGTACTTCTGAGATGAATGTTAGCAAGCATCATCTGTAATAACAGTCATAGCGCTTATGTGCTGCGTTTTGGACAAGTATTAGCGCATATTTAACCGAATTTAATACTTTAATTCCCGACGGAATTACTGGCGGGGTTCTATGCAGACGGCATCGGTTTTTGGCGCCAGTTGGGGAATGAGCTAGAAAATGTGCTTAAACTTCCGTTTTCCTTTCCTTTTCTCACTTTTGTAGAGCTATGGCTGCCTCCATTTTTTTGTCTGATTTTTGTTTTTTGTTTTGTTTTTTTTTTGTTTTTCAACTTTGTTGCTTATCTTTTTTTATACATCTTTTTATACATCTGCATTTTTTTTATCATGTCTCTTAAGGTAGTTTATTTCAGGTTTTTTTTTATTGCAGACTGGGCTTTGATAACATGCTAAACTTCTGAACATTTGAAATCATGTCTACAGGTTATTTATAATTGTCTGTCGACAATGTGTTCATCCCTTTAATCTATAACTTTTGAAGACCTGCTGGCCGAGAGAGATTGTTTTTGGAGGAGGTAGTTATGACATTTGTCCACTAGATGTCATGAGATACTGTAACTCTCCAACATACTACTGTTCTGCCTACATTTAAAAAAAAATGGTAATGTAAGCACTGTATTTCACTATATATGTTTATAAGCACTAGATATTTTTCATTTCTATGCTCTTGTAATGCTGAAAGATGATTTTTCTATTTAATTTTTACAGTCGTTCAATTTGAATTACAATTCTTTGTGATGTCTTCTTATTTTTTGGGGCTTTGCCATCAGAGAAATTACTGATGGTTGTCTTTCATACATTTCCAGATTATTGAGTTTCACCATGCCTAGTTGAGAGTAAATGACCCAGCAACATTTCCAGCTGTCCAGTATAGCTGGGACTAAGGAACTGAAAATTGTGGGTTTTCAAATTTAAATCTAATTTACTCTTAGTCCAAGACCACAAGGGAAGACAAGGCTCAAATACTTGGAGCAGTCCACTTCAGATGAACAACTAGCAAGTGAAAATATTTTAGATCAATATATCTAATATATCTTATTATGGGATTGCTGTAAAAATATTGAGATTATCAAATTTTTCAACGATTATAGACGTTTCCTTATTTTGTCATTTTGTCTTATGAAATCTTATGTGTCTTATTCCATTGGCTGACAGTTTTGCTTGTTTCAAGCATTATTTAATAAGCACAATGATCTGAATTATTTCTCAAAAAGACTTGTAAAATTATCTGCCAGCGGAGTCAATTTCACGAAATAAAATTATTTAAACCACTTAAAAATGTATATAAGTAGGTTAAATAATCTTATAATATTCTTACATATTATATTATATATACTGTCTAGATGTAAGCTGTTTTGGCTTCCTAAGATGTCATTGTTTGCAGTGTTGAATATGTTGCTGCTGTCAGAACAAAATCTCATATCTCAAAAATGAGAACTTTACAGGAGAAAGAAAAAATGTATTTTATTTTTAATGTAAGTCAATGGAATCAGACTTTTTTCCCAAAAAGTCATTTTGGGCCTTTTCTTTTGGTCCATTCATCATGTAATCTACACACAATGTAAAGGGCAACAGGCATTTTTAAATTATGCCAAAAGCTGAAAAACAACACAGATGGAGATACAAGGCTTTGTTCTGCAGTGATGTGACTAAATAAATGAAGTAAATAAAGAAATGTCCTCAGGGCCCTCGAGTTTTGTATTATTATTGGGATGTCTTGAGATTTTGTTGTTGCCATTCAGATGGAATATTTTAGAGATGTGATATTATTAGACTCCTGTTTTTGCATTATTACTCAGTTTGGGTTTAAAGAACAAAAGGAGAACTTGAGATTCAAATTTTTGCACATTATTTCACAAAGCTAAGTTAGTGCACACATATTTATTTGAACATTATTGAAAGTGAATACTTTTACTCAATTACATTTCCAAGAGATAAAAACATGCTTTGTGTATTACTTACATTTTCATTTAGAGCTTTATAGTACTCTGCACAAAATTAAACCCTTACAGAGAAGTCATGAAACCTTTTTTTTTTTTGCAAATGTCACGTTACAACTTGTAAACACAGTTTTTGTATATATATATATATATATATATATATATATATATATATATATATATATATATATATATTTAACACAAATATGACCTTTTTGGAGGGGAAAAAGTCAGATGTATTTATTTCTCACAACTGCTGGAAAAAAACCTCAGCTTGTCCAGTTTATGCTAGTAGATAATACTACTTATCTGGTGGAACAACACAAGGTTTTCGGTTTCACTGTTCTTGCATGACCTGCTTGACCTAGCAGTAGATTATATGTTTCGCAGAATATAATGCACAATCTTTTCTCAACAGGTTAAGGAATTTCAGCACACAAGAACAGACAAGTAATGCCTTAATTGGTCAATGTGCTTTTTATGTGTTCTGTTGCACTAAATCTGTTTTTGCTGGAGCTACACAGAAGGAAATGTTATCCCACCTTTGAAAATCCAGTACCCTCTACGGATACTGGAGAAACCAAATCTCATCTGTGGCAAAACAACATAATAACCATTCTCATTTGGTTTTTGGCCATTTGTTAAGCTTTTTGACCTGAGCTCTTGCAGCTCTGAATTTCTAATAGTACGCTGTTACTTAACGGACGACAGAGCTCGCTATAAGAAGGCGTACTGTGACATATAATTTGAACATTATTGAACACTGAATTGAAATGAATTGAGTTTTGTTAAATTACATTTTTTAAAAAAAGCAAAGACTGATTCCTGAAAGTTTAATATTAACATCAGGCTTTGTTATAATTTTGTTCACATTTACTATTTGTTATTGTCAAAAATCACATACTTTAAAGTATCGGTATTAGGATACAGGTATTACTTGATATCGGACCAAATGGAAAATCAGTGGTGTCGCCAATCCCTAATAATAACTATAATAATAGGTATGGACGCAATTTGAGTCCCCCTGAAAACACTGCAATGAGGAGCATGACAGGGTGAAATATTACAAAGAACTAAGCAAACACCATTTCATGAATTGACCCATGAAGAATAAAATAATAATAAAATAAGTAATAACAATAAAACAAGCTGATTTTCACAAAGAGCATGCATGCTTTGCATGCTTCATAGTACCTACTTTGACATTCCTTTTTCTTTTCTGACAGTTATATTGTAAGAAAATAAATATGTAGTTATATTTGTCATAGAATGTGGTAATTTGAAACACACAGGCAGTGCTATATAGTGTTATATATTGTTGCAATCCAAAAAACTACAAACCAAACTGAAACAAAAGCATTTTTATCCAGTTTTATTTTTCTACATCATTTCAACATGGCAGCTGTCCTTTACATCTTGTGAAAAAAAATCATGATGAATAAATAAACAGAAATGCTCCATTTGGACTAAAACCTCTTACATAGAAATTGAAGAACATTTGTACCTTTCCCTATAAATTTGCTTTTTTGGTGATACATGTTTTGTTTGGACAGTGACAATATGTTTGGCATTCCTTTAATTTATATACATTTATATTAAGGCCTTTTTTAAAATATGAGAAGACAAGCACAAAAATAAATGTAAAAATGCTACATCTAACTGCTAACCAGTCATCATAAGTGGCCAGATGCAGTAGTGGTGCACAAGTCACTCATTTTTGTGGCCAGTATAGCCAAATGGCTGATGGCTGATTTTTATTAGCCAAAGTTTTTTGTTTGTTTGGTTGTTTATCTATGAATCAACAAGCAGCAAGAACAAAAAAGATGTTTTTACCCAAAGCCCACATTTCGCACACTGGTATGAATCACATGGGCCTAATCTGTGCCATAGTCATGGCACAGATCGGTTGAAATAATTTAAATAAATCGTCTAATTCTACAGGATGATCTACTGACTAAGATGGTTGCTGTCAAAATTCATAGCATCTGTGGCTAAAAGACAACAACCAGTAACCCTAACCCCACCCCTAAAACTGCACTGTGTAGTAACAAGAAGTGTATTAAATTCATTATTTATTTAAATCACAAAATAAAATAGTCAATACAAACACATTATCTAAGCTGCTTATGCTCCTGGGTTGTCGGGGGTGCTGGAGCCTATCCCAGTGGCCCGGCAGATGTCAGGAAACACCCTGGACAGGCCGCCAGTCCATCACAGGGCAGACACACAGACAAACAGTCAATACTCGATTGTTAAATTAAAGTGCAACCTGAGGCATGATGATAACTTCTTCCTTTGAACAACAGTGAATGGAAAAATAGCCTTTGTCCACGTCATCAAAAAAGAAATAAAACTAAGCAGACATTAGTTTTCTAACATTAAATTCCTTTACAGGAGGATGTTGGCATTGGGCCTCATTCACCAACCGTTCTCAAAAAAAAATTCTTCTTAAAATCCACTTATGCAGTTTTCCTGAGCTGTGTATGAGTGTAAGTGTGTGTGAGAAAGAGCCCATCATTACTATAACATACTATAAAACCAATGTGACAATCATGTGACAATCAGTTATTAATCTGAGTGTCACTGAACTCTGCTAAAGCCTGAGTAGACCAATAAACTAATAAAACGATCAGTTAATAATCTGAGTGTTATCAAGCTCTGCTAAAGCCTAAGTAGACTGATAAACTAATATGACAATCAGTTATTAAACTTAAATCAGTTATTAAAAATGAGCATTTCATAAAAGAGTGCGGTTTCTGTGCTAGGAGGAAGTGGCTATGGCTTAGTTTCTGGTGTAGGTTAAGTTTAAATGCTTTATAAAGACTGAAGTTGGAGGACGAAAAGGGAAGACAAGAGAGGTAGAGAAGCAGAGACACACTGAAAAGTGACATGACAGTCACCACTGTTCATCCATCCTGATAAGACCTATCTAAAGACAGGCAGATCAAATTACATAAATTGTTGATTTTCAAGTGAAAATAAGCCCCTGTCTACTATTATCTGCTATCTTCTTTTGAACTGTTATCTACAGCTATTGTGATGTTTTCACTATGAATGCTGTTGATCTTTGAGAGATTTTCGCAGTTGAGAGATTTTGTTATTCACTTTTCTTCAGTTTGATTTGAGTTGGGTGGGACTAAATCTGGCGCAGGTGACGTCAAATCTGCCAAAGTTCCAATCAAAGTTATTAATATGTGCACAACAGTTGCTCATGTTCCTCTTGTGCGACTGCTCTCCTGTGCTCCAAGCCCCAGACAAAACTGCGACGTCAAATCTGCCAAAGTCTGCCGTAGGTTATTTAAGCTTGTTCTAAATATTCGTATCATAGCTAGACACTTGTGTTAGCCACTTGTTGCTGGATTTTACTATAAGCAATCTTCTTTTATGAGAGTGTGATAGATAGTTGTCCATCTTAAATGTAAGAATGAAAAGCTAATATGTAAACTACTCCCTTAAAGGCTCACAGTATTTCCCTCAATTTGTACTTTACAGGCATGGCACATAATAAGGTACACAAAAAAATTCTCCACTGTGTCCACTGATATGACTGTGCCGACTACTAATAGGAGCTTGTGTGAACTTAGAAGCACAGACTAGCAGTTATCTAGCTATAGGTTATGTATATAATGTTAGTACCGTTGAACTTACAAATATCAGCCACAATATGTCTGTAATGTACCTGTCGGCAAAATGTAATCAGATCTCTAAAATGACCGTTAGACATCTGTTCCCCATTTTGCACTTTTTACTCATCATTCAGAGAGTGCTCAAGAAGAGCGCTCCAGACCTCGGCTTGACCTCCACTGTTTCTGTTCGCTGTCATTTCGTAATCACATTACGAACTGAGGCTATGTTCAGGAGAGATGGGGGTGCATCATCTCAGCCTCCAAACTGGCATAAGCATGAATCTTTGGTGCTCTTTTTGAATCCCAGCACTTCCATCACTCTGGATTTAACACTGTCGTTGTTTGTCTTGTTGCGAGTGACGCAAAAGATACTTTGAAATCTGATTAAAGCGGCCAAAGCTTCCAGACTGATACATATCTGTAAAATCACCTCCAAATTGGTTTGGAACCGACTGGCAAAAATTGGATTTCATGCGTTTTTGTCCAGACTTTGAAAAATCAATCTGGATACAATCTGGACATGCCACAGATCAGATTTGAGCTGTCATTCTGAACCAGGCCTTGAGCATGAGAATCTTAAGATCTCATGGTTCTGATCCTTGGAGACTCATAAGGAGAAGTTCTACAAATAACCTTTCTTTGAATAGGTTCAGTAACAATTTAGTGTCCTTTGGGCTCTTTAAAAGAACCATTTATTGAAAACTTCTTAATCAAATTAATGGTCCTTCATTGGCATCACACTCAAGAAACCTCTTGGCTGGTCCCTTCATGTTTAAGAGAATAGTAGGGAGAAATAAGTAGTGTCATTAATGGCCAACCATATTAAAGACCTTATGGTCAATATGGTGAAGTGTTAAGCTATTGACTAGAAATGACGTAACCCTGCTCTGGGCATACTGTTCAGTTATTAATCTTAAGACTTATTAGTTAGTAACTGTAAATCACATGTAAGTTATGTAGTTATGAGTGACAAACTAAAATGTGGGCCTTTAAGGCTTAAGATGTTATACATAAACAAGATATTTTAAATTTCCATCTATGGCTGAGAGAGGAACAGATACGCAGACAGAAAAAGAGTGAGGGGTTTATTGTAAGGATTACAAGACAGCTTCAGTAAACAGAACTAGCTGACACCCTATTTTCAGTACTTTTATTTTTACAGCAATGGAGGCTGTTGCAACACTCACTCCACCCTCTCTCCCACCGCCATCCTCCTCTCAGAGTTCCCTCTTTCAGCAGAGAGGTGTGACTCAGCTGGGTCTGACCGCTCTCACAGTGACACTCTGATACTTCACCTCAGGGAGAGTGGTCAAGGAGTGGCCACCTGCTTTCTTTTCATTTCTATTCGATCCAGTTAAATTTAGTGCCTCTACAACATTGGCAAGACGGCAGCAGGAAGATACCAAGACTGTTCCAGCAAAGGAATGGGAACTTAACCTCCAGAAGAGACCTCTACTGTTGAATTAATCTAATGGACATAATCTTGAGCTGAGCATAAGCTGCGATTGGTGCCTTTATCCAGGATCTGTTTTCTTTGTTCTCACCTTGAGACGTACTTATCTTCTGTTTCTGTGTGAGTCGTCTTCCAAATGTAATTTGTGTGGATGTGGTAGAAGTTAATAGCAGTAATGCTGGGATGTTTCACCTTTTCTTAGTTGTGTAGTTAGTATAACACTGCCTTTCTGTTAAAAACACCTAGTCTCATTCGTGTGCAACTGTTAGACATGACACAATTCAGAGTCTTCGATGCAAAGTTTTCAGAAGAGATGGGGAGACTTTCAAGAGCAGCTTGTGTTGCAGTTTTTTTTAATAATACTTACGAATAATTACATGGTTAAGGCATAAATAAGATCCGCTCTTGCTTCAGATCTGATATTTTGGGATTGTGTTTGGGATTATGTAGATCATGAGAGGCAAAAAACAACCAACTTTGAAAACTGAACTTAAACTGAACTGAAAATATCACTGCAGGTTCTTTGAGAAATTGCAAGCAATCTTCCTGAAAAGAACGGAAACTGTAATAAAGCTAAAGCGTGGACACACTAAAAACTGAAAATAATGTAAATTATATTTAGCTGTTAAGTCTTTTGTGCAATTTTCTGTTAAATATTTTTTCTGCATTTTCTTCTGATTCGATATTTGTATTTAATGGCCATTTTGATAGGAATTTAAATAAATGAAAGGGTGGTCTCTAGTGTGTGCACAGTATTGTAAATATCAACATACAACCAAATTTGTTTTAGACAAAGTTATCAAATACATTCAGAATGCTGCACAGAGTCCTGCACAAGGTCATATATTTAAAATAATTATTCAGAGGATAGGAAGCTTTAAAAATGAAGAAACGTTAGACGAGTTGAGAATGATGAGCAGAGCTGTAGATGATTCTATAATTACTGAGAAATTTGCATCAAGACTGAATTCATAATTCATTTAGCACACAGAATGCCTTTTATTTGTAAAGTGGTGATAAAATCTTTAGGTAGATAACTTAAAATACATACATACATAAATGTAACTTTAAATACTTGAAATATTGAAAAAAACATCTAGAATACATTTTGCTGTCTATACTAGCAAATTTTACCCTACATTGTATAGGTTATTATTGTATGGAAATAACACAATTTATTAATATAATAATTGATTAGTTCCAAAATTGTTAATCTTTTGAACTGTTATTTTCACTGACCTATCAGGCAACTTTGATTTGGTAACATCAGGAAACAACTTTGTTTACATCTTAACCATTTAATTATGCAGACATTTTGAAAAGTAAGTGGAAATGTTCCTCAAACTCCCCACAACCTTAACCTAATACATAACTGTACACTGTTAGAAATAAAGGTTCTGTGCAGGTACATTTTGTGTTCATCAAGGTACAAACAATGTAAATGTTCCCTCCAAGGTACAACAGTGGTTTTAAGGTCTGATTGTGAACCTTAAATAAGTTTTTCCAGGTGAAAATTTCATATTTGTACCTTTTTATAACCTAACGTTTTAACACAGAACAATAAGATAAAAAGCCTGGAGACGAGACGGGGTGTGTGGAGTCAGTACAATTTAGAGAATATAATTTCAATGGATTATGATACAGTTATGTTCCCTGACTAAAGGTACTGAGATGTACCCTTGAGGGTCCCACCCCAGTAACAAGAGGGGTACTGACCCAGTGACAGCTTCATACCAGAGAGTGTATGCACTTACTAGTGTACGACCGTAATTTTTTATTTTCAAGTGAAAGCAAAGAAGTGTCAAATAAAAAGACTGAAAAATGTGGGCGTCATGGAAAAGGCTTTTCATGTTAAGGACAATAAGCGAAGCATCTGTAATTTCTACCACTGTAATCCAATCAAACACTGTCTAGCATTTTCCATTCTGGTTTATTTGTTCGCAGTCAAAGTAGCTACGTGCTGAAACTCTGTAGGTAAGAGTTGTGACCCTACCTAGCCTCCTTCCAGCTGACTGTACAGTATAGTCAGTCTGTGGGATGAGAAGTAGCAGTCGGCCCAGGAACAATAAGAGGAAAAAAGAGGGGGAGGATAAAGTTGGTCATTTTTTATCTGATTCTGCTCAATCTCCAATTCAGAACAAAATCCAGAAAAGATCTAATCACTCAGACAGACTCAGTGTTGGATAGATGACTTCCAGTGACCAGCAGTATGACTACAGAAGGTCAAGATGGACAAAAGCAGGACAAGACACCGACTAATGGACACAGGTGACTCCACAGCGGTGCTTCTGCTGATAAGCTGATGATCTGTCAGTTAACATTAAAGGGTTTTGTTTGTTTTTGTTTGTTAGATGGCTGTTCAGTCTTTTATCCTCTGTACTTCTGTGTCTGAGAAGCATCTGCTTAATGAAATGATAAAATCATGTTTAGTGAATAAAACATGGAATCAACAGAGAACTCAATTATTTTACACAGACAGCTTTCCGAGCTTTAGAAGATAACTTTTACTTTTGGTTACAAAGTGAAGTTAAGATCTTTTCTCCACAGGTCTTCTGTTATCCCTAGCAACCGAAGCAGTCACTCAGAAGCTGAATTGTCCACCAAGTTTTGCGAAGGCAGGGAAAAAATGCGAAGGTATGGACAAGTACTGTTACCTTTATAACAAGAAGTCTATTTGTTTTTATGTTTGTCTATTTAAAATGCCAAACATTATCTCTGTTATGTTTTTTCTGTGTTTAAATGTGAATAAAAAGAAAATGCAGAAAATAGATGTTTAATTTACTGCCAAACAAAATCAAACTACAGTCAAATAAAGGTACTGTTACTTCAAAATATTTAAGACAGCACAACTAGTGGAACACAATGCTTGTGTATAACAACCAAAGGAGCCTCCAAGTTATGTGTTACTTCTTAGCATAGGTCACTATAACACTGTACTCTAATATTCAGTCAAGAAAATGTCAACAAAATCCACAGAGCGCTGCATTTCTTTTTCACTGTATTTGTTGTCAGGCTTTTATCACGAGGACTAAGCAGTAACTGAACAGTCTTCTACTTGTTGTTTACTAGATTTTCATTTTTGTTTAATATACAGTTGTATGCAAAGGTCTGGACACTTGTGGCCAGGTTACATATTTTGTTGATTTTTGAAGTGAAAAGAAGTCTCTCTCTCTCTCTCTCTCACACACACAAATACACATTTTCTAAGCCACTTATCCTTCTGATCTGCAGGGGGATGGAGTCTATCCCAGCGGTCAGTGGGTGGAAGGCAGGAAACACCCTGGACAGGTCACCAGTCTATCGCAAGGCACACAGACAGACGTATACATTAACACACACACATTCACACCTAGGGACAATTTAGCGTGTCCAGTTTGCCTGACTGCTTGCCTTTGGACTGTGGGAGGAAACTAGAGCAGACGTAAACAGAAGTAAGCTATTACTTACTTACTTACTGAACTTGTTGGGCCTTAAACGACTAAATAATGATTAGAAATAATTAGACGGGGCAAGAACTGTCATCAGCTCATGACAATTCCAGAGTGTAATAAATTCACTGACTCTTCAAACCTTGCGCTAATACTCAATAATCATAGGCTCCTCTAAGCAGTCGGCTGAGGATGTGAGGATCTGCAACCTCATCACAAAAGTCTGCAAAGTATGCAAAACAACATCTAGGTATGCCAGAGGCACTGTGGAAACAAGTCCTGAGGACTGATGAAGTAACAACGGAACTGTTTGGCCACAATTATGTTTGGAGAGAAAGTATTTGATGAGAAGAACATCTTACCAACTGTTTATCATGGGGGAGGATTGATTATGCTTTTGGGTTGTATGGCAGCCAGTACAGGAAACATTGCAAAGGTAGATGGAAGAATGGGTTCCACTAAAAATCAACAAATTCTTGAAGCAAATGTGACACAGTAAGTCAAGAAACTGAAGCTAAAAAGAGGTTGGCTTCTGCAGCAATACATCCTGTACAAAACGATCCTAAACATACCTCAAAATCCACCATGCATCTATTAAGATATTCAAGCTAAAGCTTTTGGAATGGCTTTCACAGTCCCATGACTTGAACATCATTGAAAATCTGTGGGTAAATCTTAGACATGCTGTACGCATGTGAAACCACCCAAGAATACTGCAGAACTAGAAGTGTCCTGCAGGAAAGAGTGGGGGAAAATTCCTAAAATGAGAACAGAACTCCCAGCCGGACTACGAAACACATTTGCAAACTGTGATATTTGCCAAAGGGGGTCTCACTAAATACATACTTGGTAGGGTGTATAAACTTTTGCACATGGCACAATAACCATTTTTTCCAGTTAACCAAATATAAAGCATAGTTTGCTGCACAATATGTTATATGTACTTTAAAAAATCAACAAAATATGACATTTTGCCAGGGATGCCTATACTTTTGCATACAACATAGTCCACAGGATTCCACAGAATAGAACAAAATCTACCAGTACCTAATCAGCAGATGATATGGCAAAAATATTATATCAATATACATTTTCACAATACGCAATATGCTAGTTTTTCTGAGGTTTGATAAGTTGGATTAGAAAAAACTGTGTAGTGGCAAAAAATATACTACATGAACTGAGTACAATGATTTTTATTCAACATTTCACAAAGTGCACTGCACCAAATCCAATTAAACAATACTCACTTTGCTCTATCTAATAAAACATGCAGATTTTTAGTGTTCTTTAAGCAAGAAAAGCATTTTCAGCTCACACCTGCAGCCAAATCACAGTCATGATGTTATTCGCAATAAAGCACTACTGTTCAGTCAAACAAATAAGCCCTGAATATTTAAGCAAACATGGCTTAATATTAGCAATTCCTTCCGCATCACAAATAGAGCCATACACCTGTCACAATATCTGGTTCAGCTCTTTTTATTCTTGCCAGATGAAGCTGCGAAGCATTTCACACCTTGCTAACTGAACTGTATTCTATTTGTTTCTGGTTAATTGCAGTTTGTTTAGTTGTTCTGCCATCACAGCTTCCAATGAAAAGCTTACTTGGGGCCAACAGGCTCTCAATTTTAATGTCATGCTGTAGTTCTTCAGAATCTGACCAAACAGGCTGCAGGTCAAATATCTTCTAGAAGTTAACTAATGTGTCCATAAGTGCTGTTAATAACGCATTACATAACACTTTCAAACATTCAGATTTTGTCACTGTAATTGTTGTAATAATATGGTATAATGTTACAATCTATCACAATAATAATAATAATAAATTCTGTCTGTTGCACAACTTAATGCAAAGATGATTTTCATATGTGCTCTGTATCTTTTAAAACAGATGAGAATGAGTGTGAGTTTGAGGACCCATTCTGTGGTGAAAACGCAGTTTGTTACAATACTATTGGTAGCTACTACTGCCAGTGTGAAATGGGATACCGGGAAACTTCAGGGAAAGTTAATTTCACTCAGGAGAACATGAAGGGATGCGGAGGTCAGTAATTCCACTATACAGTAGCCTGTTCTTGTCCAAGTGCTTCAGTAGAAAAGGCTGAATCTGAATCTCTGCTCTTGTTCTTTTCACAGACATCAATGAGTGTTTAGAGATCACAGATATCTGCGGCCCCGATTCTGAGTGTCATAATTACATTGGCTCCTATTTCTGCACATGCAAAGACGGGTTTGTTTCCAGCAACGGAGAGAACAAATTTAATGCAAGCCAAGGTGTCACATGTGATGGTAAGACAAGACGCGTCATTTGGGTGCAGTTTTTGCATAATTGACTGTTTGTGAAACTCTGACAGGTCCCACCTCTCTTAGTTATTGTTGCTGTGTCCGTCAAACTTTCTGCTCAGGCCGCTTGACTGCATCTGTACCATTCTGTACAATATTGTTTCTTTATTTGACTGCTGTTTCATATTACCTTATTGCTTTAATTTCTTATTACCTTTTTGCCTATTATTTCCTTACTGCTTCATGTGAGCAGGCAGTTATCCAAGCATTTCACTGCTAGTTGTACCGTGTATGACTATATGTGACAAATAAAACTTTGAAACTTGAAGACTAAAAAGTTCAGCAACACAAAGTGAAATTTAGCAGCACACACAGACATAAATATTTGAGAAATGAAAATATGGCAATAGGCCAATTTAAAAAAGGATTTTGGAAATGATGTTTTCATCCATCAAACTAGTTAAATCCTTTACTGGGCTATAGTGTTGTGTTTTCCTTTTTGTGTAATTCACTGTTTTTATTTTATTTAAGAGCAGCGTTACTCTTGCTTCAGACCTGAAAACCTTAGTTGTTGGGATTTTTTGGGGAATTGTGTTTGGGATTACGTGGATCGTGAGAAGCATAAAATGCAACCAACTTCTGAGACTGAACTTTGGAGGTGTAGAAAAATATCCCTGCAGATTTCTTTGAGAAACTGAGAGCACGTCTCCTGAAAAGAATGGTAGCAAAAGAAAAAGTGTGGACACAGTACTGAAAAAATGTAAATTGTATTTAGCTGTTTAAGCTTTTGTGCAATTTGTACGATTTTGCATATCTTTTTAAATGCGTCTTTAACGGCACTTGTATATAACATGATACCCACGTTTCATTTCAAAATGCTCCGTTATCTTCGTCACTACTTTTCAAAACTACTAAAAAATTTATTCTATATTTTAGACCAAACCCTTCTCAAAATTATCATAAAACAACCATTTTATAATCATTTTATGTTATAGTTTTCTGTAATGTACCTTTCAGAGGCATTAACTGCTTCTTGAATCTGGTTCCTATCACCAACACTGTGAACAATGTTGACTTGATAACATTAGGAAATGATGACTTTATTTACATCTTAACCATTCAATTATGCAGAAATTCTCCCTTAAGCTCCTTACAAGACTAACAATGTATAACTGTATGCACTTATTAGTGTATGAGTACAATTTCAATATTTTATTTTCAAATAAGAACAAAGAACAGAATCTTCCACCAGGATTCGGAACGCAGATGTGACAGTCAGTCAAGAGACTGAAGCTAAAAACAAGCTGGCTTCCCCCTGACTTAAACATCATTGAAGATGCTGAGATCGCTCAAGAATGTTGCAGAACTTGAAGCAATCTGCAAAAAGAGAGTGGGTGAAAACTCCTGAAACAAGAACAGGCAGATGAAAGAAAGGCTTGGCAAGCAAAGGCTTGTGACATCCGCAAAAGCAGGTTTTACGAAATACTGACTAAGTAGGGTGTCCAAACTTTTTCACATGCCACAATTACTGTGTTATATGTACACTACTTTTTTGGTTTATCACATATAAAATAAGTAACTGTGCAAAATTATTTTTAAATAGTTTGCTGCAGAGAATGTGTTTACTTCTTTTCACTTCAAAAATCAGGAAAATATGTTGTTTGGCCAGGGGTGCCCACACTTTTAGATACAACTGTACTTGCAGTTGCATAGTTCTAACACAGTCCCCAGGATTCTGGAGATTTTAAGAGAAATAATCCACAACTGAGAAAAACCTCACCAGTACCTAATCAGCAGACAGCATGTAAAGCAAAGTAAGGATGGATGATATGGCAAAAAAAAAGTTTCATTATACACAGTATCATGAAAAATAGTTTTTCTGAGGTTTAATAAGTTGGAATAGAAATAAAAGAACTAGACTAAAACTAGAACTAGACTAGAACTAAAAAAATACTGTTAAACCAATGATTACAATGATTTTTATTCAAGGTTTCACAAACTGCCTTCAGTAAATCCAGTTAGATAGATATTATCATATATTTATAATGAAACATGCAGTTTTTTTAGTGTTCTGTAAATGTAAGAGCAGCACTTTGTGGTGTTATAGAATGCCTTCAGCTCGTGTCTGCGACCAAATCACAGTCATGATGTTTATTCACAATTACACACTTCTGTTCTGCTGCTTTCATACAACAGTTCTACAAAATAATAAAAAAGTAAAGCACAGAAGCCCTGAACATTCTATTAAACATGATTTAATACTGGCAGTTCCTTCCTCCTAAAAGTAACAGCCTTTTGTGTTACAGATATCACTTTCACAATGTCAAGTTCAGCTTAATTATTCTGTGCTTGCCAGATTAACCTGAATGTCAATTTTTTAAAAGCATCATCTTTTTGCTAAATTGTATTCAGTTTGTTCCTGGTTCATTCCAGTTTGTTTAGTTGCTTCTGCCATCACAGCTGCCCACCGCAACAACAGGGGGCAACAACAGGCTCTGAGTTTAATGTTGGCCGGCTCTAGGTCTTCATAACCTGGCCAAACAGGCTGCAGGCCAAATATCGTCTTATAGAAGTTAGTTAATGTATCTATTTTCTGTTTTTGTATGTTTATAAGCAGAAAATAAGTCATGTAAAGCCATCCTATCGGTGCTCATTGGAATTATACAGATATTGTAGGAAAAAAGTGCTGTAATTACAAATAACAGCACATGTAAATCGTTCCTCAACCAGTCAGCAATTTTTATTAGAACTGTTGTATAACATTACATAATTTATCACAATAATGATAAATATTGTCAGACTGCCTAATGCAAGGAGTTTTTTTTACATGTGCTCTATATCTTTTAAAACACATGAGAAATGAGTGTGAGTTTGAAAACCCAACCTGTGGCGAAAATGCAGTTTACTACAACACAGTGGCACAAAGGCTGAATCTGAATCTCTGCTCTTGTTCTTTTTGCAGACATCAACAAGCGTTCAGAGCCTACAGAGATCTGCAGTCCCGATTCTGAGAGTCATGATATCATTGTCTCCTATTTCTGTACAACCAAAGATGAGTTTGTTCTTAGCAACGGAGAGAAGATATTTAATGCAGACCATATTAAAGTGGCAGGATTTCTTTTCTTTTTTTCTGTAATTCACTGTTTATTTTGTTTGTAAACAGCATTATAATATAAAGCAATAAAAGCAAATTCTGTTTGTTTCACCCTGTACCCCCATTTGTCCCTCCCCCATGTCCATCCCCTGTTTAATAATAATAAGAAGAAGAAGGAGAAGAAGGAGAAGAAAAAAAAAGAAAAAGAGATAAGTTACCCTTTATTATTCCCACAACGGGGAAACTCACCTCTGTATTTAACCCATCTGTGCATTGAAACACCCACATACACACTAGTGAACACATACACTAGGGGGCAGTAAGCACTTGCCAAGAGCAGTGGGCAGCCCTATCCACGGTGCCTGGGGAGCAGTTTGGGGTCAGGTGCCTTGCTCAAGGGCACTTCAGTCACGCCCTGTCAGCTCAGGGAATCAAACTGGTGACCTTCCAGTCACAAGGCTGTTTCCCTAATCTTTTACAGCTTATTACAGCTTTTGCTTCTCTTCATATCTCCTTAATTGACAGATGATTTCAAGAGATTGTTATCATTGTCTGACTGAAAGTTTGTTAGATGCTGCAAGAAACTGCAAGAAACAGATTAAAGTACACTGTGTGCGTGTACTGTGCTCTTAATATCCATCTTATAAAGGATGGGTTGCAAGCTGGGCCCAAAGTGACAGGTTTTCTTGTGTAATAAGCAGGACGTTTTAGCAAAGGAAGCTGTGCCTTCAGATGAGCTGATGCTAAAGCTAATGCTACTAATACTGGAAGTATTTGGTAAAATGCTAGATGCTGAGGAGGACTCGTCCCATATGGAAAAGAAATACATTTAAAAAGAAATACAATTTAAATACATTTGAAAATGTATGAAAATGGCCAAAAGATTTTTTTTTGGTTACTTTAATGTACTTTGGTATTGGGAAGACATTCTGGAATGAAACAACATATTTCACAAGTACTTCACATATAAAAATGATATATATATAATGATCTATATATATTTCTTTTCCATGCTGGCATTGTGTAGGGAAGTGCATTAAAAGGCTCATATCCTACATTTTTCTTACATATTATTTTTCCCTCTTTTGACACTGGTGTGGATTTATGTACCAAAAACTGTCAAAATTCATTTTACTTGACCATTCAACTTCTTTTTATAACTGCTTTTAAGAATGGTATTTGTAAATGACCTTGAGTCTGATTAGCTGTCCTAAATCATCCAATAGGACACTCTTTATAACTTCAGCATGAATAGTTGGAGCCCGAGCCCCAAGCTTGAGTTGGCGTTGTCACAGGAAAGTGCAGCTTGAACCTCGCGCAAAAGGACGTTTACTCAGCCAACTATGTGTTAATCCAATTGGATGCTGCTCTGTACAGCTCTTGTTGGTACTCCAATCATCTTCAACACAGATCAGTTGTCCTTAATGAATATGTATTAGATTGTTTGTCTTGATTGGTTCTGGCAGAGTGTTCTTGACAAATTTCTTTTATTGCACATTAATTTGCAGTGCTGCATTTAGCAGTAATTAAATAATTTGTTGCCCCAGTCAGAGTCTGAGCACTATAAATATTACTGCCTTCAGCTGCAGATGTTCTTTGAGTATTTGGGCCAGGCCAAGATCAGGGCAAAGCTGATCTTTTCTGTACATCATGTCCAACAACTCCTTTCTGAGCATATCACTAGTTATGCACGCTATTCTGGTCCCACTCATCACCACTTATATAAGATTTTTTTTTCCTGATTACAAGGGAAAACAGAATGTTAGGCATTAGCCAAGCAAGTTAGTGACTTTCCAAAGCAGCATGCAATGGATCATCAGCAAACTAACTCCTGCTTTGCCACAATTCTCCATGGAGTTATCAAAAATGCTGCTGTACCTGGAGTTAACGCATCTCGAACCACTTGAGACAGGACAGAGGAAGAATCAAAGCATTCCTTTGCATTGTACTGTTCATCTCATGGCCACTTCATATGCCTGTGTTCAAGTTTTAAGGCCCTTGATTTGCAGAAGAAAGGGAAATAGATCAAAACGGGAGATGTTGGAGATGTGGTCTTGAGTACAGCGCCGCTCACTGTGACCTGACAAAGCCTTTTCATCAGTGTAATGGCAAACATCTTGGAATGTTACATGAGGCCAGTTTCTTCTGAGCTAGTACAGACTTATAATATTGCCCTGGCAAAAGTGTACATTAAATGGCCAACTGAATGTGATGAGAATCACTGTTTTTCTATGTCTCTGTAGCATTTGGGGCATCATTGGAACAATTGATGGGTGTCATATAGAAATCCAGAGGCCAGCAGTGAGAGGAGGGCATTACCTCAACAGGAAATGCTTCTATTCAGTTTTCCTACAGGGCATTATAAATGACCAGGGTCACTTTTCTCAGCTGTATTAGGCAAAGTGCCTGATGCACAAACCTTTTTTTTTATCTGGCGGCAATTGATGGAGACACGCAACTTTTGGGGAGATACTGCACATATCTATAACTACTACCCTTTTGTCATTACTTCCAAGCATAATAAGGGTGTATCTAATGAAGATGACCTGAAGAGAATTGCCATCATCAGCCGTGGCAGAGTTGGGGTGGAACAGGCTTTCAGAAGAAAGGTTCAGCCAATTGAATAAAAAATTTATCATGCATGTAGAGAAGCAGACAAATCCTCAAGCCCCTCTGTCAGCCATAAATGGATGATTGGGCATCGATACCATTTCTTTTCAGACCTATATTCTAACTTAAACCTTGCAGTAGTTAGATTCTGGTGCTAACAAATTTCCTGTTCCACCTTAAACAGTTACATTCTGGTGCATTTAGGCACACACAGCACAGCAACCCATATAACATCATTCGTTTGTAGGCATTTGCACAATAAAGCCAAAAACTAGGAGGTTTTGACTTTGGAACACTATTTCATATATATGTGTGATCAATAACTATGCAAATTCACTTGCTTTGGGCATTGTGAAAGTGTTCACAAACACAGTTTAGAATATTTGATTGATCTACACAGTTATATTTACATGTTCATGTGTAATAATAGGATATTTTGGTTATTTGGTCCAAAATGGCTCAGCAATACAAATAAAACTGATCATGCAAAGAGTGAAAAGCAGGCTCATACCAATGTTTGGGGTGGGGTGGGGATAATGTTCACTTTGCAATGCTACATCACTTGTTCTTCAAATAATAGTTAAAGAAATTTAAAGCACATTCACAAGAAAACAATAACCTCAAGTCCACTTATCATATAATAAAATGTTATCTCTGGCTTATTCTGTATTCACTGGCTTCAGTGCTTTAGTGACCATCATTATTTTTGACATAACAAAGCAAAGCATCATTTTATTTGAAAATATTTAACTGGAGAACATGAGCAAAGCATTTACAGTAACACAGAAATATGTACAGTACTGTGCAAAAAGAAGAGATTACTCTTATTTATTTCATTTGTAGTCTTAAAGGCCATTAAAAGCAAGTTATTCATTTTTGGTGTCAGAAAAAAAATTTACAGAAAATTACACAAAATTCTCCAACACTAAGTATAATATCAGATCTATCAGTGGTTAATGTGTCCACTCTTCACTTTTGCATACCTACTGCATCTTTAACTGCATCTTCCATTCTTCCAATCCTAAAACCAATTACAGCTGTGGACACACTAAATACTGAAAAAAAACTGATAATGTATTTAGCTGCTGAGGCTTTTGTTTAATGTTCTGTTTACATTTCCTCCTTTTTTCAGTCATACCGAAAAATTAATAACTTGCACTTTATGGCTGTTTTGATTGTAAATGAAATATATGACTTTTACCCAGTACTGTATAACCTTCTTTAACCATCTGTATCAACCTCATGTAATATCTTATATAATATCTCATGGCTATAGTTAAATCCTAGCATTTTCTAGAATGCAAAATATTGCATCCACCTACAGATGCTGGAGAAACTAAACCTCATCTATGGCAAAATGACACTCATTCTCATCTGGTTTTGGCCATTTGGTAAGCATTTTCACATAGAAGGCTGTTACTTAGCTGACGACAGAGCTCTGTATAAGAAGGTGCACGGTGTCCTTATACATCACAGGGACATTAGAAGTGACCTGTCAAATCTGCCCTCTGAACCTCGTCCATATTTACAGAAATGGGTGTGGATGCATTTTGAGTCCCCCCAAAAACACCCCCAGAATAGCAGGCCTGGAAAAATTCAATGTAACTATGAACGGGATGCAGACATTTCAATTCACAAGCAAATGATTAAAAAAACCGAAGATAACTAAAGATGAAATATTCCCTGAGCTTCTAAAGAAGAAGGATAAACTGGTCTGTTGGAATATCAGCAACTGAAACATCTGCAATGATTAAATGAAATATTACCATGAACTAAGCAAACACATTAACACTGAACTATATGGACGTCCATTTGATAAAGGAACCGAAGCAAGAAGAGCAGAACAGTACGCTGACAACATTAAGTAAAAGCAGTAAGCTCAAGTTGTCATTTGAGAACACAAAAACACTGGGACAATGTAAAAAGATGTACAATCCCCTCACAAAGGGCTCCATCCCAGTGGATCTTGAATGGCTAATACCCAGTGATTCATTCATCCATGTGGACAACTT
This sequence comes from Colossoma macropomum, assembly GCF_904425465.1. Classification (NCBI taxonomy): domain Eukaryota; kingdom Metazoa; phylum Chordata; class Actinopteri; order Characiformes; family Serrasalmidae; genus Colossoma; species Colossoma macropomum. The sequence goes on from NW_023494787.1 coordinate 42,772,805, forward strand.
TGCAACTCAAAGAATTGGTCTATTAACTGTACTCACTGGACAAGAATGAGGATCAGTACAAGAAGCTTTTTCAACAGCAAGAAAAATACAAAATCAAAAATGATGACAAAATTAAAAAAGACAAGTCATGAAATTTGACGACTAACGAAAATAAAAAAATTTAACTTTGACTTGAGCATTGATGACTCAGACTTGGGCCCTATGACTTAGAAAGGCTCAAGACCAAATCAAGAGAAACAGCTTCAAACAAAACCAGTTCTCTTCAACACAGTACAGATTAGTGTGGTCAAGATCACTCATGTACAGGCACTTCTAGCTCTACTTTTCACAGGATGTGTTTATGCCATGCTCGCCTGAAGACCAAGAGAAGCAGTTATCCACGCAGCTATCCAGCATGTGAAGTTGGTGGGCGACCTCTTGAAGACTAACACAGTTAGGTCAAGGTTAACATCCATATCAGCACTGAGCTTAACTAAACCATCCAGTAATCTTTCCAAATGAAATAGAAGGTAGTAATTTGGTGCATTCGCTAATGATCTTAAATCGGTAGTAATGGCTCGTAAAAAAAGCGCCATCAGCAACACGGGGCTGCACAAAATTAATAAATGCCACAAACTTTGCAAAGTGGCTTGTCTAGCTAGCTAAGGGCAGTCCAGGTAACGCTCAAGTGTACCAGAAAGCAACCACTGTAGGCCAAGGGAGTAGTAGCAGAGCCGAAACAATCCCACCTCTTTAACCAATCCTGCTTTAGAATGAGGTTAGGACCGCCTACCTTATTAACATACAGGCACATACATATATACATACATACATCATCTAAACCGCTTATCCTTCTGGGTCACGGTGGGGTGCTGGAGCCTATCCCAGCTGTCATTGGGCGGAAGGCAGGATACACCCTGGAAAGGTCACCAGTCCATCGCAGGGCAGACAGACAGACATACACAAACACACACACTCTCACACCTAGGGGCAATTTAGCTTGTCCAATTGGCCTAACTGCATGTCTTTGGACCGTGGGAGGAAACCAGAGTACCCGAAGGAAACCCACACAGACACAGGGAGAACATGCAAACGCCACACTGTAAGGATCCTGGTCGCCCGGCCGGGAATCAAACCCAGGCCCTTCTTGCTGTGAGGCGACAGCGCTACCCACTGCGCCGCCCACATACAGGCACAGAAATACATAAATAGATGTAGAAATGCGTAAATATAGAGGTAAAAAAATTTAGAAATACAGAAATAGCCCAAATAAAAGTTGATGTATGGAAATATAGAAATGAATTCAAGACATTTATTTAAGCATGCGCTTGTTCCATGACCAAGAATGTATTTATTCATTTTTTAATTAATATATTAAATTACTTATTTGTTTATAATTAAATTATTTATTTATTTATACTGATGTCATTTTTGGTCCTTCAAAGGGAAGGCTGATCTCCTGCTTCATATCAATTTAATAGATTTTCTTTATCCACAAAAAATCAGTTTATTTAATCATATTCAGTGTTTCAGCTTGTCCCCAATAATGTTAGATTGCAGATAAACTTACATATACTATGCAGAAATAAAATAGGAATAAAAACAGACATAAATTAGGCAGAAATAGAAAAATAGACATAAATTAAGTAAAGTTTGAGAGAGTAAGAATTAAAAGTATATCTATTGCATATTCACATAGAATATAAGACATGATTTGTTGTATTTACATGAGAGCAGCTGTTGCACTCAGTGGTGAACGCAGATGAACGCAGCCCAATCCTGGTTCCGGAAATCTCCCGCCTTAGAAGTCTACCTGGCTCTTACATTCAGATGTCCCTGTAGGCCTTAATTATCTGATTTTTCCTCATAATTGGTTTAAACTGGGAAGAAAAAAAAGCTTAACAGAAAAATATTTGCTTTTTTGTGCATCACAGGTTCATCCTTTCAGAGGTAGATAGTACTTATGTTAAATAGTAGGTGAGAGAGGTTTGGTGTTCCTAGGTTGTTGTTTTAGTACATTAAGTCCACTTTAAGGTTTTTTTCTTACAATAAGTTTAAATGAATATTATAACAAAACATATTTTTTAAAAGTTTATTAAATGTTTACAAAGTGCATTTGTGTGTGTGTGTGTGTGTGTGTGTGTTTTAAATTGGAGAAAATTAGGTTCTTTAAGTTGTTCAAATTCTCT